>NC_058133.1:6142748-6166130 GCF_016433145.1 Gracilinanus agilis | reverse complement strand
GGGGGGGGGGGGGGGGCAAAATGAGGAACACACAAGAAGGATAAGAGTTGGAAAGCAGCGCAATTAGGTTTTATATCATGAAGAAAAAAAAAACTACCAAGAAACAAATAGTCAAATAAAAGTTTCCATTACTTAGAGCTCTACAATGGAGAAAGGGCAACATCAAGGGACAGTGGAGCTCCTGGGAAGCTAGGTGGAGCACTGGATAGAGCTCTGGTCCTGGAGTCCAGAAAATCTGGTCTCAGACACTAGCTTTGTGACTCTGGACAAGTCACTTAATCCAGTTTGCCTCAGTTTCCTCATGTGTACAATGAGCCGGAGAAGGAAATGGCAAACCATTTGGTTATCTTTTCCAAGAAAACCCCAAATGCGGTCATAAAGAGTAAGACGCAACTGAGCCAACTGAACAACTATCTCAGATACTTGCTAGCAGTGTGAACTTTGGTAAGTCACTTAAATTTTCTCAGCCTCAATATACACATTTGAAAAATAATACCTTCCTTAAATATGTAAAAATGGCATCTTAACTCCCAGAGGATCCAATGAAATGAGCAGAGTGAGAAAATAATTTAGATGATAACAACAGCAAACAAATTGAAGAACTGTAAGATTTGTGATTACGCAGGATTCATTCCACGATTTTAGAGGATTGATGCCGAAGCGTACTACTCACCTCGTGGCAGATTTAGGATACAAAAGGAGATGTATTTTGAGATATAGTCCATGAGGGATTCCCTCCCATTTGTTGCGAGGAATCGGTTTTTCTTTTCTTTCTCTCTTTTTTTTTTTCCATTTGGGTGGGGGTTAGAAGGAGGAAAATTAGTTTTCTGTTCACTGTTTGTTGTTGTTGTTCATCTGAGAGGTGGGGATGCTCCAGATGGGGAATGTTGGGCCCATTTTTAGTTGATGTCACTGTATTGAATAGTGTTGCTCAGTGGTTTCAGCTGGTCCTAGGAGGCTTCTCAAAGAGTGGCGCTAATGTCCAAATGTTTGTACTGTAAAAACCCAACACATCAATAAAAACTGATTTAAAAAAAAAAAAAAAAGATCAAATGAAGGAACAGGAAATCCTCTGCATGCCTTAAAGTGCTCCTAAATACAGCTACAGCGAGCCTGTCAGAATGAATGGGAATAATGGCGGAATCGGTGGTAAGTTTTGAGCGCTCCATTCCGGAGCCTGGGAGGAGCACACAGACAGGATGCTCGGGGCCAGGCTGTCCTGGACAGGTGAGATCTCTGTGGCCATTGGCCGGCCTCCCGATGGCCCTGATCTTCAGCTAGAAAGCTACAGAGACAGGCATCCCCGTGAAGCAGAGAGAGCCAGGAGACCTCCATGCAATTCTGGCTAGTGACCCAGAGCAGCTGGGGGGTCCTGGGGGAGCTCCCCAAGAGGAGACGCTGGCTGGAAGAGTTTCTTCAGCTGAGAGCTCCTGCCTCAGACCTCGCCGTAGACCCCTCCTAAGCCAGAGGTAGGTTTCTACCGGAGGCAGCTGAACAAAGGAAATCTGCAGCCCCCGTTATAGAATGAGCCTCATACACTCTGCATGTGCGTGTGCGCATGTGTGTCGTGTGTGTGTCTTGTGTGTCTATCTACGCCTCCCAAGCGCCTTGATCAGTGGAGGTGCCATGTTGGGGATGGCGGCAGTCACAACTTATTAGCCAGGACGCCTTAGAGCAGGGGCCAGGGCGGGGCCTTTCCCTTGGTCCTGGCCCCAAGGGGAAGGGAAGGGCCGGTGGGCATCGCATCCAGCCACTGCCCTCAGACCCTCCTCTAGGAACACTTTGGCTGCAGCCAAAGAAATACATCATGTGCTGGCCAGTGTCCGGGCTGCCCAACAGCAGGTGGTAAATGGATGCCTCTTGTCCAAGGGCTGACCTTACTGCGGGGGGTGGGGAGAGGCTCATTACAAGCGGGCTGGCCAGCAGAGGATGTATTCCTTTGGCCACAGCAACTCCTAAAAGCAGTTCCTGCAGGGAAGAGGCTGTCCCACTTGTCTCGGCATCCCCAGCACACAGCCCAGGACTTGGCCCCTGATGGGCAGGTCTTTCATGAATGATGGTTGACTGATTGGTGTAGGATGGATACATGGCAGTGGACGAGAACGAGGGTGCCAAGCAGGGAAAATGGGCTCAGAGAACAAATAAATGTGAATGTAAACAAATAGTCAAATGACTTCTAGAGAGTCACATCAACATTAATATCCCACCTTCCCCACTAGTTCTCAAGGGGCTTATTTTGTGTGTGTTTGTGTGTGTGTGTGTGTGTGTGTGTGTCTATGAGGTTATACAGACTTTCCATCATTTTTCTTCCCTCAGGTACAAGTCAATTCCTTTAGAGTTTTTCATTCATTCTTTTTTCAGGAGTTCTTTTAACATTCCCGATGGCTCTTGTTCTAGAGCTGAGGTGACTCTGGGGGAGGGTACGGGGGAAGAAGAGGAGGGCAAAAGGAGGGTGAGGAAAAAATGAAGGAAGGAGCAAGAGTAAGGGGAAACTGAGGTAGGCGAGGAGAGTTAGGAGATGTGGATGAGGGAGGAGGGAGAGAGGAGAGGAGAGGCAGAGGGAGGGAGGAGAGGGAGAAGGACACAGGAAGAACAATTCTTCATTAAAAGAGAGCATGAAGCATTGAAATAATTGGCCCTTTGCCCAAAAGCGAGTGGAGTAAATAAAGCATTGTGTTCCAGGCTGAGAGCAGTTATATTCATCACGAGTAATCAGAAGTAGCATCTTCCCAGGCCCAGGCTTGGATGTGTATAAAGACACTGAAATCCACCCAGGCAGGCAAATGGTAGCAAGCTCTGATCTCGCCCCAGCTTGGTGATTACATCCTCACCCAGAAACAGGAACCCAACATTTTTAGCGTAGTTCCTCCGACATCAGCATAGCAGAGTGCAGGTTAGTTGATGTTTGAAAGCCCAATTCTCTAGGGAAATTGTCAGCTCTTTTTCCAGCAGGTTGCCATTTTGTCTCTCACGCGATTGGATTTGCTAAAAGGCGCTCTGATGACCCAGGACGTTAGAGAACGAGCTTTGTTATTTTCTCCGAGAGAATTATTTGGTCATTTTGTCTTTCTGCCATCCTAGAATCTTTGCTTTAGAAGCAACGTAGCACTTCATCTAGCCCAATGGCCTCCCCAATTCAGGAACTCCCCTGGTCATAGGCTGAAAACTCCCAGTGATGGAGGCTCCTCCAAGGCAGCCCAGCCCATTGGGATGACGGTCACCCTCTTGGAACGTATTAAGGAGAAATCTGTGTCAGCAGGCAATCACTGACTCAGTTGTTCTGGTGGGCATGTAACTAAATGGGACATCCTAAGGCCAGACAGGGACAGACTCTGTGTTTGAGTCACTTACAATTTAAAGGGAGAAAAGACCCAAATCCAAACAACAAACACAGAGGAGATGAAATCTGAGCAAGGAGGAGGCATGGAGGGGCCTGGGGGACTCCTGTCCACTGGACACCGACAAACTGGGAAGAGAAGAGAAACCCTGAATCTGATGTTGAAAGAAGGGCAGGATCTAGACAGGTGGAGATCAGGGTGGCATCTACTCCAGGAAGGGCATGCGGAAAAGCTGGCAGATCAAGAGAGATGGGCTAAAGAACCACAACAATAATAGGCAGCATCTATGGGTGCTTTAGGGTTTGCAAAGCACTATATATAAACACAGATATAGAGACCATACACACACACACACACACACACACACACACACACACACACACACACTCACACACACATATTTATGTACTGGGTGTTATTGGTATCCCATTTTAGAAATGTGGAAACTGGGGTAGGAAGGGCTGTCAAGTAAGCATCTGAGACAGGACTCAGAAGCTCAGGGCTTCGTGCCTATGGGCCCAACATTCTGTGTCATTTAGCTACCAGAGGACAGACAAGAACCCAGTTTGACTTGAATTGAGGTGAACTGAATAGCATCGATAAAGTTGGGAAAAACCAAAACAAACCAAATTCCAAGATGGTGGTTGAAAGCCTTGAATGTCATCCTGAGAGGCTGACACTCTTGTTTATGTCTCACAATGGCAGAGGTGTATGAGGTTCCAGAACGTTCTCAGAGCGCCTGCCCTACACTGTCTCCCTTGAGCCTTCCAATCCCTCTAGGATGTGAGGACACTGCGTTGTGTTGTCGTTATTGTAGGGACATTTTGGTGGTGTCTGACTCTTTGTGACCCCAATGGGGGTTTTCTTGGCTAAGATACTTGAATAGTTTGCCATCTCATTTTACAGATGAGGAAATGGAGGCAGAGTAAAGTGACTTGCTCAGGGTCAGCTAGTACGCATTGGACACCATATTTAAACTCAGGTCTTCCTGACTTTGGTTTAGAGTTTTTTCCATTGTGCCCCCTAGCTGCCCCCTATATTCATTTTACAGATCATCAATAAAACCCTGGAAATCCAGCACAACTCCCTTATTTTTTAAATCATTATCTTCTAACTTGGAATCAACTCTGTATTGATTCCAAGATAGAAGAGTTGTAAAGGCTAGGCTAGGCAATAGAGGTTAAGTGACTTGCTCAAGGTCACACAGCTAGGAAGGGATTGAAGCTAGATCTGAACCCAGTACTTCCTGTCTCTAGGCCTGGCTCTCAAGCCACCGAGCAACCCAGCTGTCCCTAACTCCTTTATTTTCCAATGGAAAAAAAAAAGACAGAGAGAGGAAGAGGTCATGGTATACATGTGGGGTTCAAACTCAACGTGTCCTTCATGTCAGTCAATCAACATTTCAGGTAAGCCTTGAAGAAAGGCAAAGGATGGCCTCTATCCTGGAGGCACTTACATCTCCTGGGGCAGAGTCCCCAAATGGCCAGAATTGCCTCTTCTCCTATGGGACAATGGGGTGTGCAGTGGTCAAGGTGAATTTTATTGCAGAAGAAGCATCTGCCAAAAGCAGCCAGTTAGGAAGATGACTTAGGAAATGGCTCCAGGGATGGCCTGGAGATGGCATAGATTGGAGCAAGACCAGTTAGGAGACTTTTATAGCATTCTAAGGGACAAACTAGCAGGACCTGAACTAGGTAGGTTCCTCCGCAGAGAAGACAAGGACAGGCAGCTTTGTGGATTTGGTATGGAGAGGAGGAGTTAGTGACTACCGGGATGGGAGGCGTGAGGAGGAACAGGGAAGACTCAGAGATGACTCTCAGGCTCTCAAGTTGGATGTGTCTAGAGGGTGGGAGGGAGGATCAGGAATACAACAGAGAAGTGGTCGCCCTCTGGAGCCATGCAAGGTTACTCGAAGTCCAATCAGTCCTTCATCCAGATAATTCCTTTCAAATATCTGAATCAGTCCTTCTGCTTTTTATCCAATTTGTTGTTTGTTTCTAATTTGACCATTCTTTCTCTGATCTCTCACTCCCTGGAGTTACCTTCTTCTGCTTCCTCCAAATGCCTTGAATTCTCCAATGTCCTAGCTTTAGGTGGTGGCATTTTAAAAACTAACTGGTGGTGGGCAGCTACATCATTCAGTGAATTGAAAGACCAGAAAGGGGTCCTGGATTCAAATCTGGCCTCACACACTTCCCAGCTGTATTGTCCTGAGCAAGTCACCTAACCCCTATTGCCAAACCTCCCCCCAAAACAACAGCAACAACAACACAACAACCAAAACCTAACTGGTGGACTTGATGGCCATCCTTATTTTATTTAATCTGATTTGTTTTCCTGCCGTTGCCCAAGATTGATGAGAATTATTTTAAAAATATTGTTCCGTTCCATTGGTCAGCTTCCCTGTTTCAGTTCTACCCCAAATTTGACAAACATTCCATGTTTCTCTTACATCCAAATAAATCATAAATGACGAACATTTTGAAGTAGTCACTGCCAAAGCCCTGGCAGGAAGAGGACCCACATCCATCAGGAACGCTAAACCGTAGGGCACCCGATGTACTGGAGGGAATCAGTGCCAGGCAGCCAAGTACTGGTTCTATATTTAGAGTTTATCTTAAGTGTCTGGCACAAATGCATCTTCTCTAATCTCACCTTGACCACTTGGTCAGCTGCTCCACCATCATCCTTTTATTCTTTCTTGATTGACATTCTTAGTGATTGGCTCTAAACCTCCATCTCAAGCCTCTTCTATCTGCCTCAGTCTTGAGCAAATGACCTCTTCTCCTGCTTAATAGAGGAAACCAAGGACATCTCTCTGGAAGCCCCTGAGCTCCACTACGTCATACCTCACCCCCCTCCCTTGCCTTTTTACCCATCCATTTCTTCTTCATTTCAATGTCTAAGAAACAGGTGATCCTCCTCCAAATGGCATGTATTAAATGTTTAATGATTGATTTTATGAGAGAAAATTGTACTCATGATACAGTTTTAAGTTTAATCTGCATTACTAACATTTTGTCCATCCCTTTCTTAAGACCAGCTAATCAACAACCACAACAACAACAAAATAAATTAAGCCCCAATTTATAGACTATTCTCATTTCAGAGGTGTTTACACTAAAAAATTAACAATCTGCTCTCCTAAAATAATTTAAGCTGGATTCAGCATCCTCCTGCTTTTTCTTTTTTTTTTTTTTAAACATCTTAAAATCAATGCTAAGTATTGGTTCCAAGGCACAAGAATGCTAGACTCCCAAGGGCTCAGAAACGGGGGTTAAGTAACTTCCACTGAGTCACTCAGCCAGGAGGGTATGGGTCGAACTTGAACCCAGATCCTCTTTTCTCCAGGTCTGGCTCTCTATCCATGGAGCCACTTAGCTGGCCCATACCCTTGCTCTTCTCCTTGCCAACATTATCTCTCTATTCCACATATTTATTCTTATTTCCCTTTTCTTTTGAGATAATGCTTCCATTTCCTGTTCCTACTGAGATCATTCTGTATGCCCCTTTCTCTTTTCTCTCTTCTTCTCTTCCTCTTTTCTCACCCTGAAGCTATTTCTTCCCCTTCTCTCTTTCTCTGATTACTCTATTTCTGTCTGGAACTCTAGTTCCTGAAGAAGCCCAGGAGAGCCATCCTCACTCATCTCCTGGATCCCCTCTGGATCCCCTGCCTTAGCCATATCAGTCCCCTTGGAATTCTCCTTCCCCTCCTTCCTTTCAGGGGTTATTTGAGCCGGGTGGGGGGGGACTGCCTTTTGGCTAGTTAGTTTTTGCTTCTTTTTTGATCCCCCAAGAGTTTAGCCAAAGGCAGTAAATTCCTAATTTATGTTTCTCCCCTATTTCTCCTTTATGTTTCCTTCTCTTCCCACTCTCCCCATGCCCTTTCTCCTCTATCCCCCTCTCTGTGTCCTTCTCCTGGTCTCTCCCTCACCTCTTCTCTTTCCCAACCAACTAGCTTCTTTAGTGATGCTTATTTTATTTTTGTTAAGTCTCTTTTGTTATGTCTGACTCTTCTTCACCCCATTTGGAATTTTCCTGGCAGAGATACTTGAGTGGTTTCCCATTTCATTCTCCAGTTCATTTTATAGATGAGGAAACTGAGGCAAATGGCATTAAGTGACTTTTCCAGGGTCATACAGCTTGCAAAAGTCTAAAACCAGATTTGAGCTCAGGAAGGTGAGCCTTCCTTCATCTACTGGACTAGCTAGCTGCTTATCAGAGATACTTATAATCCCAAGGAAGACTCTCAGTCCTTAAAACCAGACCAGCAGCAAAGCAGCTATACCTCATGCAGCCACTTGCCCAAACTTGGTTTCTCTCCTATCTCACCGTCCTCCCTTCCTTCTGCCTCTTGACTTGCTCATCCCCTTTCCTTAAGCATCTCCGTTGCCACCGGTCCTAAACCTGACCTCCCTGGAGTCCGTGGGCCTCCCTCCTCCAAGCACCTCGCATTCACATCTGTATCTGTGGAATATCTTAGGAGGGGGATGAGCAGAGCCGGGGGGACCAACACTCCCTCCATCAATCAAGGAACAGGTAGGAAGGCCCTCCTCTGGGCTGGACCCATTTATGTGCACCTAAAAGGCACAGAGGAGATTTCAGTGCAGAGTCTTTCTTGGGTTTCTTGGTCCCTCCCCCATTTGGGCTGCCATTTTGCCTGCTGAGCTTATTTGCTCATTTGCTTAGCTGGGCCCAAACAGAGCCCCCCAGATCGTCACTAGACAGCTGATTTGTCACAAGGGCTTTGCCTTCTTTTCTCTTTTTAATGGGGAGGGGAGTGACAGAAAGAAAATAAATGTTTGCTCATCGGAAAAAAATCCCAAACAATCTTCCCTAAAGACGATGAACAACCCCCATATGCCCTCTTTCAGAATCTGCCCGACTCTCCCAGGCATCTTTTCCCACGTACCTGGTAGACAAATTGGCCCAGCTAATCCAGTCCCCGTCTTAAGCCAAAGGTGACGCTGCCAGTGTTAATAAAAAGGAAAAGAAAATTCCTGCCTTGCGCCCAACTTGGCACTTCCCCTTGCAATGATAATTGCTTAAAAGAAGACTTGCATTTCCCAGGGATGTTTGCATTTCAGGCCTGAGGAAGAAGGCTCAATCAACATTTTCCCTTAGAATTATAATTACTACAAAAATGATTTTCCTAAACAAACACCAATTACTTTTGGAAAGAGAAGAGTAAATTTAAACACAATTCTTCAAACTCTTCTGGGTGTTGAGATACCAGACTGACAGATTGCTGCGAAGGAACCTTAGGAGGCTGGGTGAGTGGGAAAAATAGCGGAGATGAGCTTCAAGGGAGATATGTATAAAGAAATACATTTGGCGGAAAAATAAATCAGGCTGTGATTTCAGGATGGTTATCTACAAGCTGTCAGTTATTATGCAAGAAGAGAAGCCTCTTCCTTCTCGTAGATGGTTCGCAGGAAAACAAAACCCAGACCAAAGCCCAAACCCAGTGCTCTGGGCCTCTTAAGCCTCAAGGAATTACCTTCGGACTGGAAAAGGATTGAACAGGGATGGTTAATGACCACTTGGTGGCCAGGATAAGGAGATAGTCTGTAAGTAGCTTCCCTTGGGTAAGGCCATGTTTAAAGAGGATTTCTATGAGCTAAGAGTGATATGGTAAGAACTGACATAATTAACTCCATTTAATTTTGTATTCTCCATTTTTGCTCGTTATGACCCCTGCATGGAGTACAAGACTAGTTTACGATGAACGGCCGATTTTGTTCAGTGTCTTTTTTTTTCTCTTCTAATTGCAACTAAAATTTAATTGCTACAAAAGAAGGATTTCATCAGCCCAAGGACAGAGAATCTCCTTCTTTATCTTGTCTCTCAAGTGATCTACAGTCTCCGCAACTAGCTGTACTAACAAGGACATATTCTTTCTCTATCTCCTGTAACTAATAATTTACATTCTTTTTTAACAAGAAAACTTTTTTTTTCCTTTGAATAACCAGCTACACTGTAATGAGAGGCCATTTTTTCTTTCTTTGCCTCATGTAATGTATATATATATTACTAGCCAAATTGTAAGAGTTAACATGCCCACCAATTGCTGAATGAGAAAGCTGAAATATTTCTTTTTCTGCCTTGTGGCAGTGGCTAGTTGGACTGTCCATAAGGAAAATCATCCAAAAGGAGCCAACATTGTTAAGATATGGACATTATCACTGCGCTAAGCATTCTACAAATGTTATCAAATTTGATGCATTTGGGGAAAATTGATTGATGACTTCAAGTTGCTTTGGAGCAGATGAGCTCCCTATATCCGTGTTGGCGAAGATGTGGCACGTGTGCCGAGTGCTGGAGAAGGCTGTTCCCTTCTCCCTCTCCACCACACCTGAGGACATTTTTTGCATGTCCTACCCATCTGTCCAGCAGCCCAATGGGAGTACTTCCTCCCTCCTCTCTCTGGGGTAATGAGGGGGGGGGGGGCTCACAGGAGGCTTGAAGGTGCCGTTTGGGCATGTGATCTCTTAAAGGTTTGCCAATGCTGCCCTATATCCTTGATTATTGAAATAACTGGAAGACGAGATTGTTGAGCCACCATTGATATTGGGAGAGATGGAAGAGGCGTGGCAGGAGTGGTGAAGGGCAAATATCTTGATTTTCAAAGAACTGAAGAGAAGAGAGTCTATAGACTCTAAACTTTCCTCCAATTTCTGGTAGGCTTCCAAAGTTTGTTATTTTATGTACGGTTAGTGAATTTCTAGGTAAAGAACTGAAAATGACAAAGATCTAGAATTGTCTCAGTATTGTGCTGGTTCATCTATTGCTTCATTGTGAAAAGGCTATGTTAGCCAAAGTTTTATTTTCTTTTTCTTTAATACAAGTACTAGATTTGTTGTTCAGAGGAATATTATAGCTAGACTTTACTAGAATTTAGCAAGGTAGTAGAATGTTGTCTGTTATTCTTGAGGAAAAGCTGGAAATTAAATGGATTTGGAAGTGGGTGAATGGCCAAACTAAAGCCAAGTCATTACCATTTAGATGGCGCATTACAAAGGTTGACTGCAGTGATGAGCCCCTTGTATCTGTCAAGAGATTTTCCTCTTCACTCAGTTTTCCAATGTGTTAATGCTTTCTTCCAACTTTATGCTATCCAAAAATTTGACAAATATGCCACCCATGTCTTGTTAAAGGAACTGATTAAAAAAGAAGTTCAGTTGTACAGGGTTAGGCATGTTGTGGAGAGGACTGTCTTTCATGTAGGGGTAGAGGGGATGGTCTCTGAGGACTCTTCCAACGCTGAAACTCTAAAAATAATGGGACTTTGGCTTGATTTGCTAAGCAAGTATAAGAGAAGCATCCTGTACCCTTAGATCTCATTATTATAGAGCTCTAGATTTTGAGATTTAATCAGTCAATCAGACATATGAACTAAATGGGAACAACTCCCTTGAATCAATGTGCCAATCAAAGACTTTATACTAGGTGCAAAAAGTCTATGATTGATTTAGAAATCCTAAAAGCCATTGAAAGAAATGAAATGAGCTCACACTGGAAATAGGTTCATATTGAGTGGGATGATTTACTTGTGCCCCATTGCTTTGATGAAAAAAGAAGATCAATTTGGATTCATGGCTTTCAAGGCTGGCAGCAGAGAAGAAGGAATGGCAACCTCAAGAGCTGAGCTAGAAAGAATTGGCAGTATAGACAAAAGGATTAAAGAAATGGAGGACTGAGTGTGTCAAAGGAAGATGAGACTGAGAAAGGCTTTTAATCTTATAGCCATTTTCAAGCAGAAGTCTTGGGCTAGTCACCAGTTGTCCTCACTTTTCAAGGACTGGGGAGATTTCCAAGGAAAGTTCTGTTCTTTCCCCAATTGCTCCTCCAACTGCCGATCTCTTAAAAGACACTGGAACAAACTTGGCTGGATTCTTTGAAATGCTTCTGGTAATCTGTAATTTGTCTCCCCCTGACAAAAGGTCAAGGGTCATATAGAAATAAATGCATATTTAGATGAAGGCAGAGAGTCAAACCACATCTTCCTAATTGGGGTCTTTGAGCAATTATGATTCTATTCTTAAATTTTCATTTAATATGAAGTCCCCAAAGGAGTAGAAATATGACCGAGGGGAACCTGAGGGGATATTGTAGTGTATCTTAGCTTAAAACCAGCAGTTTCTTATAACAGTGTAGTTTATTCTCTTTCCACAGAGGAAGGAGGGAGCAAAGGAAGATACTGGCTGTCGCTGGTCATCGGCACTTTCCAGAGCGATGCTTGCTTGCTTCTACTGGGTTCACAATACTAAAAACTTGAATGGAGATGAGAAGTGAGGTGGGGAAGAGAACATCTCAGGATTATAAAAAGAGGTAGATTTAAGCCAAGTAGGACTAAGGTAGTCCTGTGAATGGACACTTCCTTCTGCCAACATATTTTATTGTAGCAAAACATGATCCAAACTTTTGGTATTACAATTATCTCAATTCCTTTGGGTCCAGAGAAAGGATGCTATGACTCAGGGAGGACTAGTGGAATTTCTGAATCTTCAGGGATATGGTGATAAGCCCACCTCATTCTTGGAAGGAGGAAGATGGAAAAGATGGCTCTGGAAACTGATCATGGAGACAGTACCGTCCCTCATTATTTCATTAATGTATCAAACTACCACGTTACTTCCTTCATTCCAAGCCAAATGGGAGTTACTTACAGATAGGCTTTTTTTTTTTTTTTTTTTTTTTTTACTTTTGTCTTTGTATCTCCAGCACCCAGTTCAGTGTCTGATCTAAAGTAAGCACTCTATAAATACTCAGTGGATCCACTTAACTTGAGTACTCTTCAAAAAACATCCCTTGATTCTACTATCCGTGGCAAATGTGTGAATAAGAAGGACCATGGGTTTATCTTCACATGTCAAATTGATCCTTGCTTCATTTGCTCACTTCCCTACAATGCCAATGCATATCCACCCAGGCAAAGTCAAGAAAGCGATAAAAAAAGTGATGACAACTATATAAATGAAGAGGGCCACAAAATAATCATCTGTAATGATTTCCTTTTATCCTCTATATATCTTGTTGGTATGTAGCTCTTTGCATTTTTCTCCCCTTTGTAGAATATTGCACTTATATTCAGAATGTTTTTCCCCCCTTCTTCCTCTTTTTTTTCCTTTAAAAATATTCTTTGTCATATGGTGAAATTTTTTGGGATGGGTGGTCCAAGGGCATTTGGACAAATAAAAAACATCAACAACAATGAATTTTTAAAAGTTAAGGGTATTGTGTATTATTTTATTTGAAGTTCTGCTTTTTATTTCTTTCCTGATCCTCTCAATTGAAAGCTTCCTCCTATCTTAATTATACTAAATTCATTTGAATTCATTTTCATTTATTTCTTTGCATTTATGTTTATTCTGCATACATATAGATGCATTCATTTCTGGTGTTAGAATTTAAGTGTTCTGAGAACGTGGTGCTTAATAAATGCTTAGTAGTAGTAGCTTTAATATTAACAGTAATGCTAGCAGCAATGCAATGATCCAAGACATTTCTGAGGAACTTATGAGAAAGAACACTATGCACATCCAGAGAAAGAACTGTGGGAGCGGAAATGCAGAGGAAAAACAACTGCTTGATCACATGGGTCAATGGGGATAGGATCAGGGATGCAGACTCTAAGTAATCACCCTGGTGCAAATATCAATAATATGGAAATAGGTCTTGATCAATGACACATGTAAAACCCAGTGGAATTGCTCATTGGCTACAGGAGGGGGGAGTGGGAAGAGGGGACGGAAAGAACATGAATCATGTAACCATGGAAATTTTTTCCTAATTCATCAATTAAACAAAATTACATATATTAACAGTAATATTAATATTTATAGCAATGTTCTCGGATCTCATTAAAACAACCAAAGGCCTTACTTCTTCTCTCCTTTGTACCACTCGAAGGCTGGAGGTGGCACACCAGCGCCTTCGCATCTTATCAGTCCGCTGCGTCCAGGGGCCACCGTACCGGATTTAATTTCCTGGATTGTGGGAGCAACTGGGGGAAGAAAAAAGAAAAGTATTTGTAAGCAACCAAATCGACTGCAGAAATATCACCCATATATATTTTTATTCTTTTTATATTCAAAGTAATCTTATACCTGATGGGCTAATACATCACATTTTCCGTGTTTTATGTTGCTAATACAAAACCAGTCATTTTCGGCAGCATTTTTCAAGTTGAACAGCAAATAGATGTTTCCTGGGAGCGCAGTGTAAAGGTAATCCATTTTCCGTCTGCCTTTGGAGGAGCGAGAGTGGGGCAGGGAGGGGAGGGTGGGAGGAGCGCCCTGGACAAGCACTTTATACCCGTCTTTCTTCTTAGGAGAAAAAAACGTGATTCTACAAATGTGTGAACACGACGAACAGTCCTAATAAAAGGAAGCCCAGGTGGACACTCTCGGGGATTATCCTCCTTAGGCCAAGGACTTACTTAGCTCGACATGTTGAGCATCTAAAAATAGCCAAGTGAGCTGGAGCTCTTGTGGATGTCTTTAGGAAATCATAAAACAACATGGGGTAGAATGTTCCATCTCTAAGGAGAAAATAGGAAGAGCGACATAAGAGCGGCATAAGCGTTCTTCTGCCAGGATGTGGTCTTTATTCTGGAGCCGATTGTTGATGGTTCATCGGATTTTGTGAAGGTTAGTACTTTGCTCCTAAATTATGCCACCTCCAAGCTTATTTTATATTTCTATTCTCCACCCTTGGGGGGGTTGAGTTATAGCTGAAATGAGGGCAGAGGGGAAGAACCCAAAGCGGGGACGGGGATCATTAAATCCCACTTTAGAAGTTGGTGAAAATGACACAGAATTGTTCATCTAAAAGGGTTGAGTCAAAAAATAAAAGTAGGATGAAAACAAATCAGAAACTGCTTTTGTATTTTCTTCAAGTGTTTCCTGTTTCTAAAAAGGCCTAAAAGCAAAGCCCCACATACTCAGTCTAATGAAAACGGTTCCCCCCAACGATTACCTTGGTGTTATTTTGCTGTTGCTTAAATACACACAAGATCAATGGGAGACTCTGCATATATCTTCTCTCCCTTTCAAACATTCAAATTCTCTAATGTATTTAGGATTTCATTACTGTTGAGTACTCTCTGCATACAGATGGTGACTGTTCCATGACTGCCCACACGGCCTTTACCTTTTTCTAAGAGTCCTCCACACATACCAGGAGCCGTTCTTGCTTTCTCTTGACATTAAGAATATACCATGGAACTAGAGGGGGGTCCTTTGCTTATGCCTCACTCTTTCCAGATGGCCAGTGGGCCCTTTTTGCCCAGTCAATTATTTGATTATAAAGTCAGAGGAAATATGACCATTTAAATCTGGAATGTAGCTCACTGGACATTTAGTAAAATCCTCCCTTATTAAATGTAGAAATTTAGGTTGTAAAAGACGAAGTTCTATGTTCAAAGTCACATAGGCAATAGGGAGTCAAAGATGGGATTTGAACCTGGATCCTCTGATTCCAGAACAGGTTTTTTTTTTTTAATAACCTGTGCTACCTTGAATATAAGGAAGCTGAGGCAAGAATCGACCTTACTTTATTTTCTCTGTCTCTCTACCCAATGCCTGACAAATATTAGGAGCTTAATGTTGTTGAATGAAGAATTGACTGATTGGTAGATGCTATCCTTTCCTTGGTTCCTCTCTTGTAATATCATCTGTGTCCTTTTTTCCGTGTTCCCATACTTTATTCTTCTTCTTTATTGTTCTCTAGGTGACTCTCAATTACAATTCTTTTTTAGATTTTAGAGTTACATGACTTCCAGAAGGATAATCTCTCTCTTTCACACATCTTTCTCCCAATCACACAAAAAGCCCATAACTTTTTTATGATTTCTAGCTATTATTGAAGATGCAATAAAAAATCTTGACAAAAGATCCATTTCAAGTTTCTATTGATAACCTGGTTAGTTTAATTACTTCATATTTGTCAAGAGTGCCATGACTCGTTATAAACAAAACCATGAAATTGAGAATATTGCCTGAAAAGCCAGGTATGATGAACTGAAATGAAAATCGAATCTACTGTTGAAAAGCACCTTATGAATGGACTATGTGCCCATAACTGGCTGAACCACAGAGCGAATGAACGAAAGAAGGCACAAAAAAACAAGTGCCAGAGACTCTGCTAAATGCTGGCGATAAAAAAGAAAGACAAAGGAGGAAAAGGAGAGGAAACACTAAAGGTGTTAAGTGGGTAAATGGGTAGATTTTGTACACAGGTTGGAAATGGAAGGTGAGAGGCAGTGAAGAATCCAGGATGTCTCCTAGGTTGTGAGTCTGAGGGACTGGGAAGAGGGTGTCATCCTCTCCAGGCAGAGGGAGGAGAGATGGGAAAGGTAGTGAGTTCTGGTTTGGACATGTTGAGTTTCAGATGTCTAATAAATGAAAGCCAATTGGAGATGAGAGACTAGAGAAGACTAAGGATGTGAAAGTTGGGTCCCTGGATGGGGATCATCAGCAAAGAGGCAATGGCTAATCCATGGTTGCCGATGAGGAGAAGGCAACAGGAGAAGCCTGGAGACATCACCTGCTTGGCTCAGAATAGGTGTAGTGGAGACAACACCTCATCCATGGACTCAGCCAAATTTCAGTGGGAACTTGGCAAGGCCAATGCTTTGTAGCACATGCTTTTTGTCAGCCTACCCATTTCTGGAACAGAAGTGAAGGATGAGAGGGTGTGAGCC
The DNA here is from genome assembly GCF_016433145.1 of Gracilinanus agilis. Lineage (NCBI taxonomy): Eukaryota > Metazoa > Chordata > Mammalia > Didelphimorphia > Didelphidae > Gracilinanus > Gracilinanus agilis. Next base: position 6,150,086 of record NC_058133.1, on the reverse strand, counting down.
CAGAGTTCAGGAAGAAACACTTTGAAACTTCTGTTCTTGCTATATCTTCAAAGTAAACATCCCTTTGTAAGAGCTAATTTATGTTAATTGTCTAAATGGTACTCAGGTGCTCAAATTACTAGATGATATTAATGATATAAGCTGGATACCAAACAGGAACGTGATTGGCACTGGGGAGAACACATCAGAATGGGGACTGGAGCAGAAGACCTGGGAGAAATCCTGTGAGTGCCTTCGGGGGGCACCTTAAAACCCTTCCAGATGAAATATCTAACCATAAGTCTTTCTCTGGGAGACCAACCCATCTTATGCAAATGAATTAAAATGTTACAGAAAACAAATTAAAGATTCTGTTTTAGAAAAATGGTCTGAAACACTAATATTTTAGAGGCCAGCAGAAGCCTGAGGGCATTTAGCAGGGCCATGAGAGATGAGGGGGGTAGGGGAGATGCAGCATTAAAAAAAGCAGAGCAATCATTGAAGGTGATTGATACCTAACATGAAATTGTGATCAATCAACCAATAAGCATTTGCTAATCACTCACTATGTGCTAGATCTATACTAGATATTGGGGATAGGGAGAAAAACATAAAGAACTCCCTGCCCTCAAAGAGCTTAAATTCTAAGGGAGAAACAGCATATTCTCTGAAGACAAAGATAACTTGGGATAGGAAGGCACCAGCAGCTAATGGGGGCCTAGCAACACAGCCTGGATTACATGATGTAAACAAATGGAAGGGTTGAATTTCCAAATTCCAAAGAGATTCTTCTACATGTTTTTTTTTTCCATGGGTTGAGTACCAGGCCCTATTCCTGACCTGCCATCGGACCAGGAATATGGTTGCAGAAGCTTGCAAGGAGGAAGATATAATTTGGTTGGCATTGGTCTGTGCGCAGGAAAGTCAACATACTATTAAGGTTAAGTTAAAGAAAAAATAGATTCCAATCCTTTACCCTATAGGATCAGAACTTGCTTTTTCCTTATTTTGTTCAATTGTCCCTGCTGGAAAAGAGACTCAGAGAAGGTTCTCCAGAATGTTGGGTGAAGCCATCATCTGCCATGTTGACTTGAATCATGCAGGCAGAGATGGAAGGGATGGGCTACCCTTGGCAATCACTTATCTAACATAGTGTCTGTCATGTAGAATGGGCTGAATAGAAGGTTATGAGGCTATAGATTGACTACTTTATTTCATTTTTGGAGAGAGTGTTCCTACCAGAGATCATGGATCCATCACTACCACGTCAACATATGACTTTGAGTAGTTGCTAAGATAATCAAATATTGATAAATTTTGTTCATTGTTTTGTGATGCATCTCTATTCATTTATTCCATATCCTGTAAGATGAACCCTAGCCTAGATAAATTAAACTTCAGCTGCAATAGTTAAACATATATTTAGAATAATGGAAATATAAGTTTCATATTATAAATATGTTGGAGACTAATTGAATTGTTTAATATAGCATGTATTCATAATATGATATATATTTATATACATAATGTATGTCTATTATTATATATGTGTTATGCATTTCTATTAGTCAAAACATATTTTTCCAAGGACATGATTATTAATAAAATGTATTAAACCAAGACTCTGAGAACCCACTTGGTTTTCTACCAAAATTATTTGTAGTTCAAAAGGTAGCTTTAAGACATGAACCCAACCCACGAGGAAGCACAGATGGCAAATCTTAGCCCATATACATATTAGTTGTGTGACCTTGGAAAAGTTATTTAATCTCTCTCTCTCTCTCTGTCTCTCTCTGTCTCTCTCTGTCTCTCTCTGTCTCTCTCTGTCTCTCTCTNTCTCTCTGTCTCTCTCTGTCTCTCTCTGTCTCTCTCTGTCTCTCTCTGTCTCTCTCTCTCTCTCTCTCTCTCTCTCTGTAAAATGATGGCCCTTCCAGTCCTAAATCTGCTTTCCATTTACAAATGCCCTTCTTCTTCTCTTCCAGGCCATACAATCCTTCCCCCGACAGCACTAGAGCCACAGAGAAGGGACTGGTCAAGCATCAGCAACTCAGGAGGTCAGTGGCATCTTTTAGATCAGGCTGTAGGATGCTCAAAGGTCCAATTTGGGTGCCCCTTGGTATGTGAGAAATGAGCTCTACATGGTATAGCACTAAGGGAATTTCGTGGGTACAATGGACTCAAGTTCATCAGAATATTATTAGGCAGATGTGCTGAAAATAGCAAAACAGATGTTGGGCTGAGCCAGCAATGAAAGGGTCCATGAGAAGTATTTAACACCTGTGTGATTAGCTCTTCATAAAAGAGGATCCTTCTTTTTCATTTGCTCAGTGGGATTATTTCCTTTCATTGTTAAGCCAGTCATTTCAGGATGGAGATAATTAAGGGTTCTTCAGCCAAAACTCCAGGCTCTGCAGGTGCTAGCTTTGACTTGGCACCCAGTAAGCCCAATCCAGATGCAGAGATTTTTTTTTGATCCCTGACAATAGTCAGGAAGACCATCTTCCCCTTTTTGTCTGCTGTATAAAGTCCGGGGAGCGGAGAAGGCACACATCTGAAGACCCTCCACCAGCCTTGTGTAGTAGTGATCATAGCAACGAATCCCTCATCATCCTCTGATAGCCAAGACAAGCTAACAGCAATAACAAAACCCCTTTATTTGGGTGTCAGGAATCTGCCGCCTCTAAGACAGCTGGTTTGAGTTTCATTTTCAGTGGTTTGTGATTTCACATCATTGTATTTGAAGATTTTATTTCAGGTGGCTAAGTTTTGGCCCCACGAATCAGGCAGAGAGCCCAGTGGGGAGGGTCTTGGGAGAAAAATACTACCCTCACTGATCTAAAGCAAAAGGTCTTTTGCCAAAAAGAAGTGCATTTACTTAAGGTTTGGATGGGGTGCATGCAATTATCTCTATCCAGAATAGATGCTGGAAAATGAGCATTTCTTAGTATCTGGCTGTGGGTGATTTCTTCAGGGTGGAGGATTCTCAGCTGGGAAACCTCTTGAACTCAAGAGAATCAAAAACTTGACAAGGAAGTATTGAGCACCTTCTATCTACCCAAGCTGTGCCAGGAGCTGGACATAAAAGGAGAAGACAGAGATTCAGATCAGCGACCAAGAATTGCTGAGATGTTTAGGGGACACAGAGGATGGGAGACTTGCCCAGAGCCCCATCAGCTGCATATGCCAGAGGCAGGACTTCAGCTCGCTTTTTCCTGACTCTAAGGGGAGCCTCTCTTCATCCATGACACCATCCTACCATCATAGCCACTTAGTATGTGCCCCTTTGGCCAGCACGCTTCATGATGAAGCCTTTCCTTGTAGCTCCCCACCTCCAGCTGCAAGTCCTCAGTATATCAAACTGTCTTGTATTTAATTCTATAATTGTATTTGCTCAATTTTCATTTATGCAGGATATCTTTCTGTGTGTTTGTTTTCTCTGTTAAAATGTAAACTCCTTATGAATGGGGATCATTTAATTCTAGGAAAATACCCAGCACATAGTAGGTGCTTGATAAATATTCTTGATTAATTTGTTGGTTGACTTTTCACATGATCATAGAACTGGGCCTAGATATCTCCTTGGAGGACATCCATTGGTTACACAACTAATCTTACAGAGCTAGAAGGAGATTTTGAGCTCAGAAAGCCAGTATTCATTGGGGATGATATTGATGATTTAATAAACTCTTTGCTTTTGGGAACTGTATGGAAGAAAACAACAACAACAGCAACATGTTGGCTCCATGCAGGATGGGGGCATCTTGTCTATCTCTCAGAATGAACCACTTGCTCAATTATAAGGGAAGATGAAAGAATTCTGTACTGTGGCATCATTTCGCCCTTAGAGACGTACTGAGTGTTATCTCAAAACACCCATTGGGGGACCAGCCAAATGGAGGAAGTCAGGCTGCTAAAAAGCCAAACTCCCAAACTCTATGGAGGGACATTCCTTGTTTTCCAAACACTTGACCATAAATGTTCTGGCACTGAACCAACTGAGCCAATTTTAAAGAGGAGGCTGAGATTGTAGGGAATTGTTGGGAAATGTCAAGTTGTCTTTATATGACCAATTCCACCAAAGTGATGATCAGTCCTCCTCAGAGTACTTTCCACATAACAAAAATCTTTAGCTGGGACACTGCATTTGAGCCACTTAGAAACCTGCACAGCAGCTAAGGTAGTGGCTATATACCCATTTTATGGATGTAAGACACGGAGGACAGACAGCTAATCAGTGTCTGAGGCATGTCCAGCACTCTCTCCGCTGCTCTGGCTTCCTCCAGAATTCTGGTCCTGATCCCTTAGCAGTGATTAGCATATCACAGAGTCATTCCCCTTAAAGACTAGGGAGCCATGGTGACTCTTAAGTGAAAGGACTGGAAACGGGTCTGCTGCTCTTCCTGCTTCATTAACCCCCACCAGGGTATAAGTTGATTAAAACACTCTTTCATCACTGCTCTCTGCTCTCCCAGAATTCCTTCCACACAACTGCTTTCTATAATGTTGTTAATCAAGTTAATCTCCCTTGATATGCACAGTGGTAGGTCTCCTACTTGGCTTCTCCTTGCCCTTGACAGAAGAGAATTGGGTTCAACCGTGCTAACGGAGTGTGCCTGGCATGCCTGAACCTCTGCAGTGGGTGCTGGGAAGGCAGAGCCTTGTGGAAGCTCTCCGAATGATGGGCTAGAGAAAAGCTCTCTTGTTGATGTAAGCCAATTAAATTAATCAGAAACTGAAATTGCTTTCTATCTTTTGAATGAAAAGCAATCAAGAACTGGAAACTTACTTGTAAATTTGATCTTAATGGACTTGCTCCACTTTTTAGTATCTGAGAGTACAATGGATTAAACCAAGATCTTGGAAGTCCTGCTGTGTTCCGTGGTGTGACGGAACCAGAGAAGAGTGGCTGACATTCAGGTCTGGCCCTTTTGGCAAAAGGGGATTTAGATCACAGATTCAGATTCAGATTCGCAAGGCCTGGGGAGGGTGTCTAGGAAAATCTCCCATTTTTACAGATGATAAGATGGAGGGCTTGAGGAGGAAATGACTTCTACAAGGTCAAATGGCTAGAGGCAGCACAAGTAGGGTTTAATTAAGACTGTCTGAGTACACTTTACAGGATCTGGGAAGTGTGCACAGCAGATAGAGGAGAAGAGGACTTGTTCATGGCTAGGATGGACAACACAAACAAATGGTGGGGCAGGATTTGAATAGAGGGGGTGGGGAATAGAGAGAGAGAGAGAGGGAGGGAGGGAGGGAGGGAGAGGGAGGAGAGAGAGAGAATGGAAGGAGGACATTCATACTTTGGAAAGGGGGAGTCAGTAAAGGCTCCATGAAGATGTTGGGGCTTGACCTGGAACTGAAAGAAGAGTAATTTGACAAGCCAGAAAGAACTAGGGAGTGTTAAGGAGGTGAGAAATGGAGTTTCATGGATGAAGGAAAAAGAGAAAGTCTTTTGGATTTGATGGCAGAGAAAAGGAAGTAGCTGGTTGTGTCTAGTCTGTGAATGGCTTTCATGACTGAAATGAGTTTAAAATGTTAGATTTTATCCTAAAGCAATATGGAAGAGGACATGATGTAGATGATGATGAAGCAAAGCAGACTGAAAAGAAATGGTCAGACAATTTGGAAGAGAACTAGAAGAGAGAAGGGTCCTGCAAACCCAGAGAGAAGACAGAAAGGTAGAAAAAAATGAAGACTAAGGCAAAACCATCAGATTTTGCAATTAAGATATCACTGGCAACTTTGGAGCGATCAAGGTCCTTTAAGAGATTTCTTTAGAAGCCATATTGTCAAGGGCTGATAGGAGGAACTGAAAATTTGATTGTACCCCAAGATTATACAGTGTCTTCCCAAAAGAACTAGGAGTTTAGCTGAGAAAGGGAGGAGAGACATAGCCTTAAGCAGATGGTGGGCTTTAGGGAGATAGATGATTTGATTTGTTTCATTTAAGGACCAAGAGATTTGGAAACATAGATAGCAGAAGTTAAGGAGCCAGTATATTGGGAGAGCCTAAAGATGAGAAAGAGAGAGTGCATACGTGAACAGATGTAAGTGTTAAAATTAATGGTTTGGCTAAATATATGGAAATTACAAATCTTTTATTTACAAAAGAGGTGGAAAGAGTGAAAGCATAGAAATACAAAAGGGTAGAGAAGATGTTAGCCTATCTAACTAAATATTGTTCCAGTGCTTGGCTCAGCCAGGACTTGTTAATCTTCAACCAGAATTAAACTCTCTCCAGAGACAAGAAAGGAAAGCCAGTTATACACTCACCCAAGTTCCCTCTAAGAGGCAGGTCAAGACAATGACTTGAGCTCAAGGTGACTCCTGAGGCTGATTTTCTTCTTTGAGTCAACCTTCTTCTTGAAACTGACTTCCTTCTTGGAGCGACTCTCTTCTTGGAGTCCATTCCCCAGCCTCAGAAATTCAGGGCCTTTTATAGTGGCTTCTAGTCTCCTCCCCTCTTCACAGAGGCCAATCACAGATTCAAAATAGTCTAGCACTGCCCAGGGAGATTTTTATGATGGGGTTTCCATGGACTTTAGGAAATTCTATTTTTTAAAACCCTTAACTTCTATGTATTGGTTCCTTGGTGGAAGAGTGGTAAGGGTGGGCAATGGGGGTCAAGTGACTTGCCCAGGGTCACACAGCTGGGAAGTGTCTGAGGCCAGATTTGAACCTAGGACCTCCCATCTCTAGGCCTGACTCTCAATCCACTGAGCTGCCCAGCTGCCCCCCCAGTTTTCAATTTTTTCAAAAGTAGGAATTAGAATCTAAATTCCTATTCAACTTTCAAGTCCTCTGATCTGCCAGTCCTTTGTTGTCTTGGGTGTATGGGAAAGTGCCTTGATTACCTGAAATGCCATCCCAAGGAACTACTTCATAAGATCACAGATTTAGAGGCATCTAGTCTAATTTTCAAGGGAAACTAGGTGGTACAGATCATCAGGTGTGGAATCAGGAAAACCTGAGTTCAAATCTAGCCTCAGATACTTACTAGCTGTGTGATCTATGTCAAATTACTCAACCCTGCTTGTCCTCAGTTTTCTCATCTATAAAATGAGGTGGTGTCACAAAACCACTTTGGTGTCTTTGTAAAGAAAACCACAAATGGGGTCATGAAGAGTCAGATACAAATGAAATGACTGAAAAACAATACCCTAACTTTTGCATTTTACAGAATAGTAAATTGAGGCCTAGATGGGATAAGTGATTTATAAGCAGATCCTCAGAGGTGTTCAGGAGTCTTTGAACCCTAACCTCCTCTCCTCTCCTCTCTTCTCCTCTCCTCTCCTCTTCTCTCCTCTTCTTTTCTTCTCTCTCTCTTCCATTCTTCCTTCCTTCCTTCTTTCCTTC
>NC_058133.1:6064938-6142397 GCF_016433145.1 Gracilinanus agilis | reverse complement strand
AGAGAGAGAGAGAGAGAGAGAGAGAGAGAGAGAGAGAGAGAGAGAGAATGAAGATGCTTACACACAGATTCTGGTTGTATGACTATGTGACCCTGGGCAAGTCACTGAACCCCTCAATAATCCAGCTCTGTCTGTAAAACTAGAGATTTAAAGAACATGATGATCAGCATTGATGACGAGAGTTTCCTCACCTGGAGAGAATCTATGGTAGTAAAATAATGAATCCAATTCCTATCCTTACCCACTGTCTCCTCTCTCTCCTCTCTCTTGATCTCTTTTTGTCTCTCTCCGTGTGTGTCGCCCCACTCGTGCCCCTCTCTCTGCCTCTTTCCTTTTCTCTGCATGCATGTAGGTCTGCATGAATACATAAACACAATCACGTATTTAAGCCTTCCTCTACGTACATGCCATCGACACAGAAGGAACCGTCCCAACTGTGACAGAAACGCGGCTCTATCGGGCTCTCTGGGCCCAGCAGGGCAGGAATTTCTCCTCCCTCTCCTGCCTCGCTTGGCCTCGGGGTCTCTCCCTGGGGATCTGTCTTAAGGCATCCTCAGAGCTCTGGGCTTTGCTGGCTTCTGCCCTCTCCCTGCAAAACAATCAGATCAGATTTCTTGGCGCCTGAAGAGGTGATTTATCTCAGAGCAGCTCCAGTAGCTTTCCACAGTTCTCCAAATATATATCTTTAAAATCTTTACGGCTCCTCAGGAGAGTTAGTTAAAAATAAAACAAACAAAGAAACAAACAAACAAGACGAAGGCTTCGTGGATGGCATCCTAGCATGTATATACGGAACAATTCAGGTCCGGCATGGGGGATGCGTCAGAAGAAGGACGACTCCTCTAGTACAATAGAGGAATGTCCGCTAGATAATGAGGCAGGGTTGTGAGGTGATGCTGGTCCTCTGGCAGGATGATAGTAAAAGTGATTTCGGGATGACACATCCCCAGATTCTCAGTGTTAATTCCCTGGTGAAGAAGTAAACATGCGTCTGGCCTCATTTCTATTTTTCCATAATTTCTGAGACAACAAACAGTCTCCCAAGTTCCCGGGGCTTTGGCTCTACATAGGATTTCCCCCAGTTGCATGTAGTTTTTCCCCAAGTCAGGGCAGGACCCTGACATTTATGCGTTGTAATCAAATGCCAAAGAATAGAGAAAAGGAGGCCGTTGATAACTAGAGGGCAGACAGACAGGTATCTTTTTTCTGTCATTCAAAAGACTAAAATTTGATGCTAGACATATACCCCTGGGAGGCCAAAGAGAATACTCTCTGGATAAAAATATTTCTAGGAGGCTCTTTTTTTTAGTAAGAGGAATAGGAACCAAAATAGATGTCCACTGAGGAGGGAATGGCTAAACAAGTTTTGGTAGACTCGTGCACCATAAGAAAGAAGAAGAGAAGGACTTACAGAGTCCCAGGAAGACATATGAAGTGATACAAAGGGATGTTAGAACAACAAATGAAGACAACACTAATGTAAATGAAAAAAAGTGGAATATTTTGCCATTGAGATGATCAAGGTTGGTCTGGAGGAGGGGTATGCATGTGGAGGTACCTCTTCCCATTCCCTTCTCTGTAGGAGCACTACACACACTGTTATATTTTATTGCAAGGTCTTTCACATTTACTTAACTGCTATTTTTCTTAAAATATTACCAAGGATGACTTTTGGGGTTGGAGAAGAGGTATATTGGGAAAAAGGTGATTTAAAAGCAAAAAAAAATGTTAAGAAATGTCATTGAAAAACTGGAAACTTTCACGTTCTAAAATCTGTAATTGTCAATCTTATTACCCTAAATAAAATAGAATTTGACGATGAGAAACTAGAGAGAACCGATGTCCAAATTTTATGCCTTAAAGAATCAGTGGGACCAGGAGAGCCATAATCTTTCAGAATGCACACTATTAGGCGGGGGATGTTTTACAAAAAGCAACTGTCAGCTTTGTTAAAGGGATTTGATAAGGGACTGGGGAAGAGGCCCCTCCTAATGGCAAAAGCAATCTGATGGTGGGTCAAGAAATGAAAAGGTTTGACTGACAAGCAAGGAACTCTCTGTCAGCCCATCCTTTCCTGGGGTTTCTAGGCAGATTTCCTGGCTGCTCAGAAAGAATTAGAGCAGCAGGCACTGGCTGATGAGAGATAGAGCTGGGTCAGGGCTTTTTCCACTCTCACGGAGAAAATGAAAATAATTAGATGTAGCCCATCATGATCCAATCATTTCAGTCTTATTTATTCACAGGTAAACTCGCCCTAGTCCCATCTGCCACTGCTTCCAGCCTCCGGAGCTCACCTGAGCCTCTTAGAGCGACTCTTACTTTCATCGTCCAGTAGAATGGAAGGTCCTTCAAGGCGGCCACATTTTCATCCCCACCAGGTTGCCCATGTAGAGTGGATGGTTGTTGGTTTGAGCCAAAGACACTGTGTGTCACCCAGAGGCGTCACTTCTAGAACTAAGGAGGCAGCAGGTCTGCCTTGGTATACGGGTCCCGGTAGAGGGTCCTGGGTTCAGTTCGGGGCATTCCATTTTACAAAAGTCACTCCTACTGCTGAGTGAGCTGTTGCTCACTTTTTCTACAATATTTTTCAATTTAAATAGAGACGTGATTATTTGTTTGTATGGTTACTTAAGGACTTATTTTGTTTATTTTATCTAATTCTTCACTCTGTATCTCTTGGTACCAAATCAAAACCAAACAAAACAAAACCAGAAGAGCTGACTCAGCCAAGCACCACCTTTATTTTGTTTAAGTGTCTTGGGGGCTGGGAGCAAAAATGGGGTGACCGGTACTTGTAGATACTTATCTCATTCTGTTCATCTTCCTTTAATGGTCTCTCATTTTTGAGATTTGAAATTCACTCCACAAGCACAGACCACGATCTCTCCTCCACTCAGTCTTGGAGGGATGCGATGGTCAAAATACTCAACCTGGAGAGATTTGCGTCTGAACTGGAACTTGAAAAAAGTGCACAGAGGTGATCGAGTGCAATTGTGCAGCAAGAAATGATAGAACGGGAGGAATTCAGGGAAACGTGGCTGTATATGAGCTGCCTCCACATATGTGGCCGTGGGCCACTCCTGTCTACTATCTGGGGCCCCTTCCTTTTCAGTGGTGTGAGGGGATTGGACCAGCGAGTTTGTGAGGTTCCTTCCAGGCCTAAATCCATGATCCCACGGTCAGAGGAGTCTCTGATTTACTTCATTCCCTGTTCCATTATCCCCACAAATTAGCGATGGCAGGTAAGTGAGGGTTCTTCTCCATATAATCAAAATCCACCAAATTGGTCTTCTGCCCAAATTTCCATGCAGATATCCATCTCTCTGAAGGATAATCTGCTTCTTCTCAGAATAATGTCTCGTTTTTGGATGGCTCCTTTCTGACCCAGGGATGTTTCTCCCACTCTGCTATGTCCTCGTGTTTCTTGACACTAACTTAGGATCAGGTCAAACTCAGGTAGATAAATGCAGCCACTGATAGTACGAGTGTCATGGGCTTTGGTCCATGCCTAGAGATCACAAAATGGTGCCATTCATTTGGGGGATGCTGGGGGATTTGTTTTCAGGAGACCAAAGGGCTGGAACCTGAATGGACATTCTGCATTGGCCTCCCCTGGGGTTAGGAACAGCCTTTTCCATTGACTGAGTAGGTGTACCTGGAACTGTCTTTGTGTTTGAAAGAGGCCAAATGATAGTTGTTTGGGCTTTGTCTGCAGGGAAAGCCAGAGTTGTGCTTAGTCAGCCAGCTACAAAAACGCAGACAGTTCATACAGTTACTGAAAAAGACTCTTCCTAACCGTATAGTAGACAAACCTAGAATTGCACGAGTGCTCGAGGGCACCAGACTTTTAGGAACACACTCTGTAGTGTCTTCCATGTGGCAATGCCACATTAGGTGCTCAAAGCGGGCGTCAAACTGCCGTGACGCTAATCATAATATCAAATGACATAGTATGGGGTAATTAAACAAAACTTAAATGTCTTCCCCTTTCCTGTAAGCTGACTTTTCTGTTCTCTGCCTATTAAAACGCTACCCATGATGCCTCAAATCCCAGGACAGTTTTTAATAGGGAGGCATCATCTTGGGCAAGATAGCTATCATTTCAGAATCTCAGGTTACCTATTAAAACAATGAAGGACTGGATTATATTATCGCTAAGGTACTTTTCAACTCCAAAATTATATGGTGGTATCATCATCATCATCATCATCGTCATCATCATCGTCATCATCGTCATCATCCTCAGTACCACAGGAAGGGAAGCTCTATCAAAATAAACTGGAAAAAAGAAAGAATTCTACCTTCTCAAATTCTTCAGGGCAGAAAACATGGATTTTTCAAGTGGATGAACCTTGAACACACATAAATGAACTGAAGATATGAATGCTTCTGCTATGCAACAGAACGGTAGCCTAATGAAATTGGAAATGAACCTTGAGGCTGTCATACTAATTTTTTTCCTATTTTTTGGTGATTGTTATACTCCAACTCATACAACAGATCAAATCAGGGTAATTGTAAGAACTATCTTTATTCTCAAAACTCAATTAGATGAAATAAGAACTAAGGGGAAGAGCTACTCAAGTCTGAAGAGGTAAAAAAAAAGGAAAAGGAAAAAATAATGAACTGGAAATCATTGAAAATCTTCACTTAAACTCCAGAAATTCAGCCTAATAATGAAGTGGAAGACAACAACAATACCAACATCCCAAATAATTTGGAAGAGGAGGGGAGCTTCCATGGTTTTCACTTTCAAAGAGTCCTCTTTGAACTTCATGGCCAACGATTGCATGACTCTGGAAAAGTCACTTTAACCCTGAGTGCCCTAGACAGATCCCCCAGACCCTCAAGTTTCAGCTACCCATTTGCTTTGGTCGAGGGATTTCCTGAGTGGGAGGTCATTGGTCCACTCTTCTTGCCCCCATCCCACATTGCCACCAAAGTGGGCATTTCTCTGGATACCCAACCACAGAGCCAGCTCCTTGCAGGTAGATGTTTCTATTTGTTTATCTTTGCATTTTCCCCATGCCAATGTACTTAAGAGCATTGCAAAGAATGGATACTGAGCACAAATTTGTTGACTATCCAAAAAAAATTCACCAGATATGCATAAATATGTGTTTAGATGGGTGGATATTAAACATTATGTGTGTAAGTACACAGCCCCAGAATCCCTGTATCAGCAAGCATTAAAGGAGAGATCTTTCCCCACGCATGCATTCTCCTTTAGCATCAATAAGAGACTTTCTCCATGCTTAAGGACATGTATATAAGCAGAGGAAAGGGATGAATATATCCCATAATTTAAATAAAAGTAGAAACTTTCTGTCCCTAAGACAGTTGCTCCAGCCTCATGGAATTGTATTTTCACCCAAGAAATGGATTTGTTTATTTAGTGAATAAGCATCCTTTATTTGGCTAGAAATCTCGGTTATTAGGGTGACGCGGTACATATTTATGGGTCCTAATAATTCTGTTCCCTGTAAGAGCAAAGCACGAGACATGAATACAGACGAAAGCAAGTGTATCGAGCCTGTGTCTAGCGGTCATGCAAATTGGAGGCAGCTCAAGTATTGGGCTGTTAGGAAAGATCCTGCCAGGAGCCGGGAGAGATTGAAGAAAGCCTGCCTCTTGCCTCCTCTTCCCATCTCCTCAGCTGGCTGAAGGTGGGCTCTGCGTGTGGCTCTGGCTCACCTTTGAATTCTGCTCCCAAGATAGATGTCAATGGGAAAAACCAGACTTAGCTCCATGGAATAAGAGCTACTGGGACGGGTCAGCCCAGGGCACACCTGAATTCCATGGCCACGCGCCCACCATTGGTTAATGGTTCATGGACTACTAAGGGCTTTGAGGCACTGGGAGGACACCCTTGACTCGTCTTTCTCCTGGCCTAATAATCAGTTAATCAGTAATCATCTATTACTGTCCCCGCTACATGCCAGGTGCCATATTAGGCACTGGAGATACAAGGGCAATAGTAAAGGTGTCCCTGTCCTCAAGGAGCTTTGAACTTTGGACCAAGATATATCTGAGGTGCGGTTTAAGTATTCCCCGATTAATTATTAGCTGGGTGAGACCGGGGGAATTACCCACCCTTTATGAGCCTCAGTTTTCTTAACTGTAAAATGGGGATAAAGGCACTTCAATGGGTTTTAATAGGGACTGAGCTTTGCAAACAACAACAACAACAATAACAATAACAATAACAATAACAACAACAACAACAACAACAACAACAACAACAAAATAAAAGGAGAAATAAATGAGTCCTCATCGCTAGTGTGTTCTGTAGGGCAAATAGGACAGGTGTGGGGACTGGAAAACCAGTCTGATACATCCTTATTATGTAATCCTGGCCCAGTTAAGTTCTCTGAGCTCCAGGCAACTATCTAGTCTGGAAAAATGGAAGGAAGGGGCTGACCTGCACCAATAGAGGGAGTTTCCAAATCAGAGAGTTTCCTAAAGCAAAGAAATCAGACTTCCTAGTCCAGTTGCTCTTGCCATTTTTGTGGTAATTATTATTATTGATAATAATAACTAATATTGTTATCATGGTTATTTTCCATATTTGCTAAATATTCAGCTCTCCAAATGGAATTTAAAGCAAATCTGTCCATGGTATCGAAGATTTCTGGTATTTTCAAAATGCATAATTCATCAAAAGCAGAAAAAAGGCAAGACAATGCACAGAACCCCCTGGCATTCTCCCAGCTCCACAAAATATGCAAACATGCTAGGTAGAACAGGTTTTGTCTTTTAACATTTTAATGAGCTCTGGGACTTTTATGCATATTAGTTATGTTGCCCTAATTACTCATTATCATTCTAATGTGCATTTTATATTTAATTACAATGCTTATAAAGATTTGGTGTGGACAGTAAATTATTATAACTAGCATGGGCATAATGATTATGAACTGAATTTATTAACTTTTACACCAGCATTCGGTGTTGGTAACTTTCGACTTCACCTTGGTGATTACCCCCCTTGTCTGATTAAGCAAACACTGGGAGGGATTTCCTTCAAATGTCACAGAGAGGCGTCCACTCTTTGGGCTGCCCATTTCCACCCAACGATCTTTGGGCTTTCCTTGTCCTTTGGCTAGCCAGATTCTCTGGGATGCTGTAAAGCCGAGATCATGTCGAGTTTCCTCTCCTGGTTTCTAAGTTCCCAGGCGGGCTGAGGTTCATTCCAGTTAGAAGCTAAAGAGCTGCCGATGTAGACTTTCTCTCTTTGCTAATATAAATATTCCCAATGGCGTCCTGGAGATGTCAGCTTATTTACATGGGAGGCTCAAAGCGACAGAAAGAGTCCTTTCAATTGTTCAGGTCTAGAAGCATTTCCCACGTTTCTGCCTCCGTCAAAGAGAAACGTTCCCCATTTTAGCGACGTGCATTTCTCCCCGATGGAGGAAGGACTTGATATCGAGGAAATCAGCGAATGCAGACACATTTCCTCACCCTGGAATCTTTTCTTAGGTCCTCTACTGGTGAGGTCTGTCCTGGTGGCAATTCATCATGAGCATCCGCTGGGGTCTTCTTGTCAAAGCCTCCCTTCCCACAGGACTCGAGCTTTCCTGAACCACAATGAGGATCTTCACGGCAAGAACTGGACATGCTCCAACGAGGGAGAGCCATCAGGGCTGATGAGCGGATTGGCCAGAGAACGCCCCACCCCAAACCTCTCCAGACCCTGGAGGGAGGCTGCCAGCCCTCCCCTGATCTTCTCAGTGTCTGCACGTGGACCAAAGACATCTCAAAGAGAAAGATTAGGGAAAAGCAGGAAGTGATGCTTCCAATGTGACCATCCACCCGGGAGCCACAATTAACTTTCTTCTGTTTTTCATTATAGAAGCTTCCCAAAACATACACAAGGATAACAACCATGAAACATGGCCTCCAATATATGTATGCACACACATATGTATATGAACATATACACATACATACATGTTCAATCTATATGTAGGCACACACACAAATGTACAGTGGGGGTTTCTAACTAATTATGGTGTATTAAGTTCTCTTCTGAATCTTATTCAACTTTGTGTCTGGGCCAGGGCTTATTGTGACGCTTTGCACATAGTAAACCAAAATAAATATTTGAATGATTGAATTAGAGTTTTGAATTAAGTTGAGACTTGTTTGTTTGTTAAATATCACTCCTTCCCAATAAAATGCTTTTTTTGGTGATATATTTATTGGATGTGCTCCTGGACCAAGACAATTAGTTGAAGAGGCAAAAAAGTCAGTTAATGGACTAATTATTTTCTCTACACAATATCAAAAAAAAAGGCTTCGTTAATTGAATGATTTGATAAAAATGTTTTTGCTTGAAGTCAACACAGGTATCTAACTATGTTTAATTATTTTTACCGAGATTCTATTCTATATGGCTCAACTCATTTCTTTGCTGGAAATTTTCCAGTATTTTAATGTCTTTTTTTCTTTTAATAAACTGTAATATTATAAACAGAAATGTAAGAATAAATGAAAACTTTTCCATTTGACTGTTACCCCAAGATTTGTGCCAATTAGCTTCTTGTCTAAATGATTTGTTATTTTTTAAATGTCTTGGCATGTTGCCTATTTAGATCTTTAATGGACTCAGAAAAAAAATTTAACTTGTATTCTTTTCAAGTAATTCTACATTTATTTGGTCAGTCATTTTTTCAGTCAACAAACATTTTTAAGTGATGCTCCAAGAACTGCATGATTGGGACTGAAAATAAGGCAAAAAGTTCCTGCCCTCAGGAAGTTTACATGTTAACAGGACTAAAAGCATGGCAGGACCAATAGCCAGAGAAGAAAAATTAGTAAGTAGAACTGATCCAGGTGGTCATAGTATAAATAACTGTCAACAGATTGGCTATGAGGGGATGAGAGAAAGTAAGGCATTGAGGAGGGCCCTTGGGTTGTGAGGCCGGGGAAGCCCTGGCATGCTGGGCAGTAACAGGGAAGTTTTGAGGGGTCCAGTACAGAGTAAGGGGAAGTTTTCCTCAGACTGAGTGTTCGATGCCTATGGGATATCCACTTTGAGGTATCTAATAGGCAGCTGGAAATTCAAGTCTCCTCAAGGAGGAGGTCAGGGCTGGACAAGTCGATTTAAGAATCATCAGCAAGAAATGATCATTCAATTATGGGTTCTAATGATGTCACCAAAGCAAGGAGTGTTGAAGGAGAGGAAAAGAAGGGCCAGGAGAGATCACTGGGGCACGCCCATGGTTAGACGTCGAGGCCGGCTGAAGATTCAGCAAAGGAGAAAGCGGAGAGGCAGGGAGAGAGCAGGAGAACAGAGAAAGGGTGGCCTGAAAACCAAGAGACAGGAACACACCAAGAGAAGAGGGTGGCCCGTGGCACCAGGCTGGAGAGAAGTGCAGAAGAATGAGGAGGGAGAAGCCAGTGGAGGAGGCATTGTTCCTCTCATGAATGTTGGGGATTATCTGTACTCATTGATCGATTAACTTAAGTACTCAGTAATTGCCATGAAAATGTGTATTGGTGGAGAGAGATCCTTTCTTGAGGGAAATGCACTTTATTCTCTTATTCCTAACAGGGAACTAATTGAAGCAACTGATAGTTATTTCATTATATTAACCCAGTTTACATAGTAGGAAGCCATTTCCCAAAGTGTAACAATTCGGTGTTCTGCCTGCTATAATCATATGAACATAGGAGTTGGTTCTATTTTTTTTTTCATTGTTATCACCAGTGCTTAGTAGAGTAACTGGTTCGTAGAAGGTGTTTAAAATGTGTTGATTGATTGAGAGTCAGGCCTAGGGACAGGAGGTCCTGGGTTCAAATCTGGCCTCAGACACTTCCCAGCTGGGTGACCCTGGGCAAGTCACTTGACCCCCATTGCCCACCCTTACCACTCTTCCACCTTGGAGCCAATACACAGAAGTTAAGGGTTTAAAAAAAAAAACCCAAAACATTTGCATTTCTCTAATTATTAGAGATTTAGAACACTTTCTCATGTGCTTATTGATACTTTTGATTTCTTTACCTGAAAATTGCCTATTTGTGTCTCTTGCCCATTTATCAATTGGGAAATGGCTTGATTTTTTTATACAATTGATTTAACTCCTTGTATATTTGAGTAATTAGACCTCTGTCAGAGTTTTTTGTTATAAAGATTTTTTCCCAATTTGCTGTTTCCCTTCTGATTTTGACTACATTGTTTTTGTTTGTACAAAAGCTTTTTAGTTTAATAGAATCAAAACCATTTAATTTACATTTTGTAATTTTCTCTAACTCTTGCTTGGTTTTAAAATCTTTCCTTTCCCAGAGATCTGACAAGTATACTATTCTGTGTTCACTTAACTTATTTATAGTTTCCCTCTTTATATTCAAGTCGTTCACCCATTCTGAATTTATCTTGGTGTAGGGTGTGAGATGCTAATCTAAACCTAATCTCTCCCATATTGTTTTCCAAATTTCCCAGCAGTTTTTGTCAAATAGTGGATTTTTGTCCCCAAAATTGGGCTCTTTAGGTTTATCATTGACTGTCTTGCTGATGTCATTTACCCCAAGTCTATTCCACTGATCCTCCTCTCTGTCTCTTAGCCAGTACCATATTGTTTTGATGACTGCTGCTTTATAGTATAGTTTAATGTCTGGTACTGCTAGGCCCCCTTCCTTCACATTTTTTTAATTCTTTCTCTTGATATTCTTGATCTTTTGTTATTCCAAATGAAATTTGTTATAGTTTTTTTCTAATTCAGTAAAGAAGTTTTTTAGTAGTTTGATAGGTATGGTGCTGAATAGGTAAATTAATTTGGGTAGAATGGTCATTTTTATTATGTTAGCTCATCCTACCCATGAGCAATCAATGACTTTCCAATTGTTGAGATCCAGTTTTATTTGTTTGGAAAATGTTTTGTAGTTGTTTTCGTATAATTGCTGTGTTTGTTTTGGCAGATAGATTCCTAAGTATTTTATATTGTCTAGGGTGATTTTAAATGGTGCCTCTCTTTCTACCTCTTGCTGCTCTAATGTGTTGGAAATGTATAGAAATGCTGATGGTTTATGTGCATTTATTTTGTATCCTGCAACTTTGCTAAAGTTGTTGATTATTTCTACAAGCTTCTTAGTTGATTTTCTAGGATTTTTTAAGTAGACCATCATATCATCTGCAAAGAGTGATAGCTTAGTCTCCTCCTTGCCTATTTTGATACCTTCAATTTCTTTTTCTTCTCTAATTGATATTGCTAGTGTTTATGCAAATCAAAACAACTCTGAGGTATCACCTCACACCTAGCAGATTGGCTAAAATGACAGAAGGGGAGTGTAATGAATGCTGGAGGGGATGTGGCAAAATGGGGACATTAATGCATTGCTGGTGGAGCTGTGAACTGATCCAACCATTCTGGCTGGCAATTTGGAATCATGCTCAAGGGGCTATAAAAGACTGCCTGCCCTTTGACCCAGCCATACCATTGCTGGGTTTGTACCCCAAAGAGATCATAGATAAACAGACTTGTATGAAAATATTTATAGCTGCGCTTTTTGTGGTGGCAAAGAACTGGAAAAGGAGAAAATGTCCTTCAATTGGGGAATGGCTGAACAAATTGTGGTATCTGCTGGTGACAGAATACTGTTGTGCTGAAAGGAATAATAAACTGGAGGAATTCCATGTGAACTGGAAAGACCTCCAGGAAGTGATGCAGAATGAAAGGAGCAGAACCAGGAGAACATTGTACACAGAGACGGATACACTGTGGTAAAATCGAATACAATGGATTTCTGTACTGGCAGCAATGCAATGACCCAGGGCAGCTCTGAGGGATTTATGGTAAAGATGCTACCCACATTCAGAGGAAGGACTGCAGGAGAGGAAACATAGAAGAAAAACAACTGCTTGAACGCATGGGCTGAGGAGGACATGATTGGGGATGTAGACCTGAAACGACCACACCAAGCCAACTACCAACAATTTGGAAATAGGTCTTGATCAAGGTCACCTGATAAAACCAGGGGAAATGTGTGTCAGCTGTGGGTGGGGGGAGAGCAGGGAGTGAAGGGGAAAGTAGGAGCATGAAGCATGTAACCATGTTAAAAACGAATATGAATAAATGTAAAAAAAACAAAATAAAAATGCGTTGATTGTCTGATTGATTGATTGGTGCGTGGACTTAATTAAGTTCTTATCAATGGATCTTACATAAGGGATAGTTGTAAATAATACACTAGATCCTTTTGTTAAATAGTATAAAAGAATTTGTAAAAGTTCAATGTCTACTATTTGGAAACTTTAAATCATTCACTCAATTCAACAGGCTTTGACTAAGCTTCTATGCTGTGCTGGCCAATCTTCCAGATATTAGAGATTTCAAACTCAAGCAAAATAGTCCTTGAGGCATCTAGGGGGTGCCATAGTGTACAGAGTGCTGTTCTTGGAATCAGGAAGACCTGAGTTCAAATCCATCCCTTGACAGTTATTAGCTGGATGATTGCCCTGAGTTTTTCCACCATAAAATGGGAATATGTTTCATGATCACGTATGTAGAATGTAGATCACTTAGCTTGTCAAATCAGGGAGAGGAAGGACGGAGGGAGAGAATTTGGAACTCAAAATTTTGGAAAATTAATGTTAAAATTTTTATTTCATGTAATGAAGAGAAAATATTATAAACAACAAAATAAAATGGGGATAAAAATACCTCCCAGGGTGGTGGGGCTGAGGATAACACGAGATAACATTTGTAAAGTGCTTAGCATAGCGTTTGGCACATAGTAGGCACTATGTGATGCCTATTTCCTTTCTTCCTTCCTGTTCTTCCTGGGGCCGGACGACACATGCCCACAGAAAAGCGAATGTAAACTTTAGAATGAGCTCAAAAGGGTTTCTGAGGGGGGAACCAACACGTGGCGGGATCAGGAGCAGCTCGGGGAGTGTTTGCTTCTCTCATTAGCAGGAAGGTCCTCACGAGAGGCGGCATCTGAGCTGACTCTGGAGGGGAGCCAGTCATTTGTTCTATGCGCTGCAAGTGTGAAGACGGAGATTTTCTAAAATCAAGAACCTTCCAACGTTTGACTTGAGAAAAACAGAATGAGCCACGAAACAAGAAATCTTAAAATATTGAGAACCAACCTAGAACCGTCACTGAGGCTAGACGCCACGTCAGAACTACCCCACATCCACGGAATGTCTGATGTTATAAAAGCTTTGATCGATCATTTGTCTCTTTTTACTGTTTCCTAAAGAGAAATATGTATAGGGGTAAGTTAGTAGAAGTCATTGAAATGTTTCCTTTTGTACTAATAAAAGGCATCATCATGGGGACAGCTGGGTAGCTCAGTGGATGGAGAGCCAGACCTAGAGACGGGAGGTCCTGGGTTCAAATCCGGCCTCAGACACTTCCCAGCTGTGTGACCCTGGGCAAGTCACTTGACCCCCATGGCCCACCCTTACCACTCTTCCACCAAGGAGCCAATACACAGAAGTTAAGGGTCTAAAAATAATAATAAGATAAAATAAAAGGCATCCTCATAAAAAGTAGCTTCATAATACCACAGCTTGGTTGGGGGGAATCAATCAATCAATAAATACACAAACGCCTCGTTCCCAAGTTTTTGTCCCATTAAGATTTCCGGACTCTAGACACATACACACAGCATGTGCCCGTGGAGATAGATTTACACGCAGGAATACGTGTATACGCGCATAGATTTGTCGTTCTGTCCATCCCCAAACCTTTGTGGCCCCATTTGGGATTTTCCTGGCAGAGATGCTGCCCGCTTAGCCATTTCCTTCTCCACTTTATTCTACAGATGAGGAAACTGAGGCCAACAGTCCACCTGGACCACGGCTCGGGCTTCTCCGGGCGCTGCTGCTCCCACTCGTGGGGAAGGAGGGATTTCACTAGAGGTTTTCTCTGCTTCTTCTTCTTTTTCTCCCCTTCGGCTTAAAGAATGGCCGGGGCCGGAGCCTGGCAGGGGAACGAAGGCGGCGGCTGGACACGGGCTTTATTAAAGCTTTTCTCCTAGCAGATGCCGTTGCTCACGTGTGTGTGGGCCCGGGGCAGCGGGCATCCGCCCGGTAACGCGGCGGGCCGGCACGAGGCCGTATTTCAAGAATGCACCCGAGACCGCAGGCAGGCCGCCTGGAAGCACTAATTTCATTTGCAGTGACGGGATGATGCCTGGCCGGAGAGCTGAGGGAGAGGCAAGAGGAGGAAGCGGGGATCCATCAGGGCTCTGGGAGGAGACACTCGGCCCTCCCCGCCTCCCCCCAGCCCCTGCTCCCACCCTGGGGTGCCCTGACCCTTCCGTCCAGTCATCGGGCCGGGGGCTGGTCCAGGCTGCCCACAGGCTTCCTCGCCCGTCGAGGTTCCTTGGGAGGATCCCCGTCTGCGCTGGACATTCTGCCTGCCGGACGGGAGAG
The DNA here is from genome assembly GCF_016433145.1 of Gracilinanus agilis. Lineage (NCBI taxonomy): Eukaryota > Metazoa > Chordata > Mammalia > Didelphimorphia > Didelphidae > Gracilinanus > Gracilinanus agilis. Next base: position 6,128,011 of record NC_058133.1, on the reverse strand, counting down.
CAGCAGAGCTCGCGTGCAAGGGAAGGAGTTCACGAGTGGGTCTCCCACAGGACCTTGTGGCCGGGGGAGGATGCCGGCAGCCCCTGGGCCGGACCAGAACGCCTCGGATTCTGGGACCTTCTGGACCAGGAAACTCCCTCTGCCAAAGCAGGCTGTTGCCTGCCTGCTAATGAGAGCCTCGTCGCGTTGCCTGGTGCCCCGAGAGGCTGCGGCTCACCAGCCTCTTACCAGGCTCACCGGAGGGCAGCAGCGTCGGTCAGAATTTGAACCCGCGTTCCTGCCTCTAAGTCCACTTCTCTGTTCTATAATACTGCCCCAACCGGTGCACAACCTCAGAGAGAGGCGTCTACACTCAGAGTCCAAAGGCTCCAGCCACCAAATGGCATTCGTTCACTTATCCAGCAAAGCAATCAGCACGGTGACAGGCACATGGTTGTGTGTTGTTCCTTCATGGTCCACTCTTTGTGGCCTCTTTTTGGGGTTCTCTTCTGGAGTTGTTGGCCAGCTCATTTTACAGATGAGGAAACTGAGGCAAACAAGATCAAGTGACTTGCCCAGAGTCACAGCGGCTGACACCAGATTTGAACTCTCAAAGATGAGTCTTCCTCACTCCAGGCCCGACACTATCCACTGTACCATGGAGCGGCTCCAAACTACTCTACTTCCCAGATGGCTCAACCTGGGACTCTGCAATGTTGTCGTTTGGTCTTTTCAGTCCTCTCTAATCCTTCACGACCCGATTTGGGGTTCTCTTGGCAGAAATACTGGAGTAGTTTGCTACTTCCTTCTCAAGCTCATTTTACAAATAAGAAAACTGAGGCAAACTGAGTTAAGTGACTTGCCCAAGGTCACAAAGCTAAGATACTGCAGTGGTTTGCCATTTTCTTCTCCAGGTCATTTTACAGATGAGGAAACTGAGGTAAACAGGGCTTAGTGACTTGTTCAGAGTCACACAGCTAATAAGAGTTTGAGCCTAGATTTAAACTCATGGAGATAGTCTTCTGGACTCCGGACCTGACCCTCCATCCACTGTGCTGCCAAGGCATCTAATGAATGCCTCTTCCCTTCCTTCTCGGTGGATACCTCCTCTCTACCGTCTCTCGGGTGAATCTCTTCCAGAACACCTTTACTGTGCCCAGCTGGCACTCTCATGGCTGCTTGGCCAGATCCTTCTCTCTGCTGCCCCTTACCTTCCCCCCACACAGGGCAAAGATCGCCATGCCGGGTCTCATGCTGCGTGCTAAGAACTTACCATCCTTCCCGCTGCTGCCCTCTAAACCATGCCACAAATCCAAGCCTTTCCCCACTGGTTTTCTTGCCCAATTTGAATGTGAGTCCTCGGGGATGAGGGCCTTCAGGACAGCTTTGCTTTCACTGTCCATCACACATAGAAAGGCTTGACTGAGGCTGCTCCTCTCCATGGGATGCTCTCAGATATCTGGAGCCAGAAGGATCCTCAGGAATAATTCCTCCCAAGCCTTTTACTCTGCAGATGAGGATCTGGAGGTCAAGGGAGGTTCAACAACTTGCCGCAACACAAAGCTCTTTTCAACATCAGAGCAGGCTTTGGACCCAGATCCTCTGACTCCAGAGCCCACGTTCCTGCCTCGGAGAGGTGCCCCTGACCTCGGGCATTACTGCAGCTTCCTGGGCTTTGGTTTTCTCATCTGTCAAATGAAAGGATTGGATGAGACGACGCTTGAAACCCCTTCCAGCCTGAGCTCTTTGCTCCTATGCTCTTTTCAACATCTCATGGCTCCTCCTGGAGAGGCCACATAGGCAGAGAAGAAATTGGTCTCAGCCGCCCATGTTCTTTCTGTCAGGGAGACATCCAGTCAGCAGCGTGGCCATTTGCTGGAAAATACTCTGGTTCCAGGTAGTTTTCTTCAAGGCTTAAACATTCAATGCTACCTGCGATTCAACCTGGTCTCCTTTCTCTAATGATTTGTGCATTGAAGTACTGCCATGCTCACTCTGAAGAGTACTCAGGTAGAGGAGGGGGTCCATGAAGCCTTGAGGGCCCGCCATGCCCAGCCTCCTTGGACATCTGCTGCTTACTGGCTTCTGACCAAAGAGCTCTTCTTCAGTTCGGTCATTTAAGTTTTAGAGATGCCATTTCTTCACCCATAAAATGGGGAGAAGAAGAGGAACTATCTCACGGGATTGGGGGGAGGATCAGTTGAGACAAGGGATGTAAAATGCTTGGGAAACCTTAAAGCTCTGTAAAATGTGAGCTTTGATGTTGGAAGGCTTTCAGAGCTGTGGGAAGCTCCCAGAAGAAAGAGATTCCCTCAATCCAGATCATGAACTCTTGGCAGCCCTTGGCCTGGAGAACTGAGAAGGGAAGGGTTGCTTAGCCAGAAGGTTGTAGGGTTTGAAAATGGGCTTGGGGCTCTCTGCCCCCAAGGCCAACTCTTTCTCCCTAAGGCCATGATGCCTTTGAAATAAAAGCTGTCCATGGAAGGAAGAAGACTTATTTGTTGTTGTTATCGTTGTTAACTCTCAAGTGAAAGAATACTTTGGACTGCATGAGCGAGGATTGAGCTCATCAGATTACAAACGCTTTGTGGACAGGAAATAGCTTCTTTTTTATTAATCAAAACCCCAGCACTTAGCCCAAGAGTGGGCACAAAACAAGTGCTTAATAAATGTTTATTGCATTTTACTGAAGTGCATAGAGGCCAAAGAAGACATGTGTGGTCGAAAAGGTCCATGGGATAGTATTAGCATCAAAGTCTTTAGCCTATTCATGCATTAGCTAGATAGCAGCTGGAGCAGGTGTTAGAAAGACCTGAGTTCAAATCTGGTCTCAGACACTAGTTTAATTATGTGTCCCTGAGCAAATCATTTAATCTCTGTTTGCCTCAGTTTCCTCATTTATTAAAAGGGGATAATAATAACACCTTCTTCCCAAGATTATTGTAAAGTTTAGATAATTTTAAAGTGGGACATAGTAGGTGCTTTATAAATGTTCATTTCCTTCCCATTCATATTTGTTATTTTTCAGTTATTATAGTTGGGTCCGATTATATTATATTATATTATATTATATTATATTATATTATATTATATTATATTATATTATATTATATTATATATTATATTATATTATATTATATTATATTATATTATATTATATTATATTATATTATATTATATTATATTATAATATTATAGTTTTGTGACCCGATTTGCAATTTCCTTAGCAAAGATAATGGATTGGTTTGATATTTCCTTCTCCATTTCATTTAACAGATGAGAAAAAGAAGGCAAACAAGGCTGAGTTAGATAGAGACGTACAACTAGCCACTGTCTGAGGCTGTGTTTGAACTCGGGTGTCCTGACTCCCGGCAGGGTGCTCTAAACACTGTGCCACATAGCCGCCCCTCCCATTCACATAAGTCAAAGGAAATGTGGGGAAACAAGGGTCGATCATTCTCTCACTCTGTATATTTTCTAGACTCTTAGATTTAGAGCTGAAAGATAAATTAGGGGCCCCTGAGGACAGCTCCTTCACTGGACAGCATCAGAAGCAGTGGCACCCATGTAATGGTTCCTCCATGGCTCCATTCTGAAGGCTGGTTCTGCTCATTTCTCCTTATCCCCCAACATATCTGATTGTAGCAGTAGCAACGCTTCCATCCTAGCCTTTCATGAATTAATGACTGAGTCCATCTTCACCTTTGCCTACTGAGTTCGCGTTTCTCTGGGTTTTGGTCATCCTGGGGTTCAGAGCTCACTGACCACAGTTAATGGGCTAACTTTCTTTCTTAACAATGAAAGAGATGGACCAGATGATGAATTTAGCTTTCCAACAGAATAAACCCATTCACAGATATCAGTCTTACTCCATGATGTCTTCAGAACATTTGAGCAATGCTCATTTTAAATAAAATGGAACATGTACATGTTTAGTACCAGATTACAGTGAGGTTGTGATGCGGGGACTACAGTCCAATATTCCAATGATTGGGGTCCAGCAGGGCTCTCCCTGAGATCAGACTGGAAAGAACAGAGCTGCCCATCTAGCAGAAAAGTGTCAACAAATTGCGGCATCACTTGGTCTACAACGGGGTGCTGGATGGCTTGGCTGGTCCTACCAAACGGCTTTGCCTCTCTGGTTGTTTCCTCTGGTTTAAGGGATGGCTTTCTAGGGGGATCTTGTAGGACATCATCCACCTGTCTATATCTGTGTCTATATCTGTTTCTCTCTGTATCTGTATCTCTCTAGTACACTTAGTAGAGGAACTTAGAGCATTGCTGCTCAGTGTAAAAGAAGTAACTCTGATCGACTTCCAAATCAAATGAGTGAGATTGGGACAAAGAGCAAAGCTAATTAAGCTAATAGTAAAATAAGGCATCAAATCCCATTTCTCTGTCATGTTTCCTTATAGAGCACGCTGCTCAGGAGCTCTGCTCATTGCTACTATATGAAAATACTACGTCATAGTTTCCTTACAATGACCCTTGTTAGGCAGGTGGGACAAAATGTTGTCATTTCGATTTGATGGATGAAGAAATGGAGTTCTAAGGAGAATGGGGGATTTGACTGGGGCTCACAGAACTGTTTGAGACAGGGTCCAACCCAAGTGTCCTGACTCCCAGGTCTACACCAGCTACTACAGCAGAAAACCACCTTATTGGGGTCTAGTGAGTAGCCGATAAAAGCTCCCATGAGCAGCAGAGCCATTACTAACAAGGGCTCATGAGGCCTTTCCTTCCTCTTTTAATGGTTATTCTTCCTCCATATGAGACTTCAGGTTCCAAATGTGTCCCTGAGCTCTTCATCAAATCCCTTCATTGGGTGCTACAGACATCCCAGGATGCTTCCCTCCAAAGGATCTTCACCGCACACTTCTGCGAATGGCCTTTCTTGTTCAGTCCTTCCATGGGGTCATGGTTGTGTTGGACCACTCTCTGCCCTGAACAACTGAATCCATGACGATATCTCCCACACAGCTCTTCTACCTGTCCCCGCACCCCAACAACAACAACTCACTGTCTTTGCCCTCAATGAGGCTATGACACTATTCCTACTTACAGCTTTCCTCTGCAACAAACTCACCTTTAATCGAACAATCTAAGAAGTGGTATTTTTCTTTTAAAAATATCATTTGTGATCTGAAGCAGAATCTTCTAGTTTTTACCACTGTAGGAAGCCCTATGTTAGAGAGGAAAGAACTTGGGCTTCAGTGCCAGAACACGTGGAATTAATTCTTATCTCCAACCCTGACTACTTGTTTGACTGTGGACAAGTAACTTCATCTCCTAAGGATCTGTTTCCTCATCTATAAAATGAGAGGGTTAGCCTAGAGGGCTCCTAAAGTCTCTTCCAGGTCTAAGTCTATGAGTGGCTCATTTAAGGATGTTAAAATTAAGGCAGGACATCCTCTTGACCTCCAGTCACATTTGTCCAATTAACCAGTAAGGTATGAAATGAAATCCATCTTAAGACTTTCCAAGGAAAGTCATTATTGTTTGCATTGTTGTTGGTTGGGTAGAGCCTACAACATAAGGTATGTAAATCCATTGACTCCAGCTGTATTTCCAAGGCCTCTGCTCATTACTACTGTATAATAAATGGGAGAGCACAAGTCACCATTAGCAGAGAGCAGATTGTTTGGGCTGCAAAGACAGCAGCTGTCACAGTTTGACAGCTTTCTTGTTAGGGAATCAGCTTTACTGACAGCCTCTGTGATGGAAAACCACTGTTCACTGACAGTGTGTTATAGCTGATCTACATATGTAGCTCATGAAAAATGAGACACTTGCTGAAGACCTATAAAAGGTTTAGAAACTACAGCTTTATGAACTCTATTAAAAAAAAAAGTAACTTTCCATAAAGCTTTTGGGGTAAGTAGCGTCAGGTAAATCAATGCCAAAAACATGCTAGAGTCTAGAAAATAAAAATGTATGTAGATACCTGTGGAGGGAAACAATATAATCCTTCCTGCTCATCTGTTTTGGACTTAGCAGTCAGCAGCAAAAACAAACATGTCAATATGCAAAGGAAAAAAAAGGAAGATTGTTTATAAAATGGTTAGCCTCTCTGTTATCAAAAAGTCCATATTGAATTTAACAAAATTGTAATAAAATGACCTGTTTATGCCCCATTCTGTTCTATTTTTCTTCTATGTATCTTTATTGTTTTATCTTCCTGTCCTTCCCTCCCTTCCTCTTCCTTCCTTCCTACCTTCATTCCTTCCTTCTTTCCTTCCTTCCTTCCTTCCTTCCTTCCTTCCTTCCTTCCTTCCTTCCTTCCTTCCTCCCTTTCTTCCCTGCCTTCACTCCATCCTTCCTTCCTTCCTTCTTCCTTCCAATGGAAATACCCGGAGAGTTTGGGAAATGTACAGGAATTTCAGTCTCCTCCTATTTGGGACTTGCCATTGAATGAGTTTCATGGAAAAAGCGAAAGGAAAGCAGTTTCCATATTGAATTTGGGCATGGAATTCCAATGAGCAGGGAGGGAAGGGCGCTCCCAGCTGTAAGCAGACTCTGGCGAGCACCTAACATAGGTCTGACGGCGACCTTCCGTAGCAGAGGCAGCATCTGGGCGGAGACAAGGCTGGTTCGCAGTTTGGGGCGCTCTTTGAATCGTGTCAGGGCTGACGTCCCACAGGAAGGCGCCGTCTCTGATCCTCCTGTTTGCAGCTCCCGATGAGGGCTTCTAAATGCCGTTAATTGATGCTCTCCGCTCACTTCCTTAGAAGATCCATATGCTCGGGGCTTTGAGAGTACGGAGGGTTAATGCACTGACCTGATGGCTTTGCCTGAGTCCCCATTTGTCATCATCACACATTCTGGCACCGTTTCTGGTCTCTGGGCAGGCGGCGGACAGGCCTGGAATGATGGAGCTTCACGCGGGTCAGGAGGCACGTCCATTAACAGCATTAGGCAGGGCGGCCGCTCTCGCACCGCAGCAGTTAAGAAATCCAGCTGTTCTCAGTCCAGCTGATGCGAATAATGATTTTTATCCTAGCAGGAGGAGAGAGGCCTTTGGGCCCAATGATAACATGGCTTCAGAAATGAAGATAAATTAGGGAGTTGTTTGTATGAACAGAGACGGGTGCAGGCACTTCACTTGGGCAGGAAAACACACGCGGTCCGGAACGTGAGCTCTACGCGAAGTGCTTGGAGAGCAAAGGGAGCGGGTGGGTCGTGGGGCGGGCCGGGCCCTTCTGGGTCCAGCTTCACCAGCCTCTGCTGAGAGCGCGCCAAAGGTCCGAGCCTGAGGCCTGGAGTGGACGAAGGAAGATGCCTAGTGAAGGAAACACAGCTCTGATTGGGTGTGTGACTGGCCCAGGGCCACACGCCTTGCACCCTGGCCTCCATGATTCTGAGGACCGCCTGATGCTGCTCTCTGGTTGTGCAGCGAGCCGGGGAGCAATGATGGGATGGCCCAGGCCCTGCTCTGCTTTTCCAGTTTTCTCTCCTCTGATCATGGCACAAACAGACGCTGATTCTGCATGCGTGGAGGCAGCGAAGATGTGCAAACCCCGATTGTGAAGGCCCCGGCCTTCACATGAGACCTGTGAGAGCAGGGACTGCGGGTCCTTTTCCTCCTGGTACTTCTGGCCCTGTACTTAGCCCAGCACCCATTCACAGCGAATGCTTAACGGTGGCCGGCTGCTTGGCCACCTGTCTTTGATTTACTTGGCTTCAACTTTTGGGAAATGGCGTTCCTTATTTTGTAGCATCGCCAGCCAGGATCCAACTGGGACAGAGGCGGACCGATGGGCTCGTGCTGAAAGAAGCCTTGTGGGGCCAGCAGGTCCAGCTCCTGGCTGTACAGAGAATGAGGCTGTGGCCTCCGAGGGGGAGTCCCTCAGCGAGCAAGACTGTGAAGCAGGTTCTGAACTCAGCTATTCCTGACGCTAAATCCAGAGGAGTGCCGAGAATCCTGACACATCCCCTCTAGCTCAAACCTCTCCAAGAAGGAAGCCCACCCAGGCCCTCTGGAAGGCTCCCTTTCTTGTGAAGAGGCTGCCACAACCTCACAACTGTACCAGAGATCCATGGACCAGGTCATTATGAATCAACAAACACTTCTAAAGAATCTTTTAGGTGCCAGGCACGGGGCTAGGGTGCGAAGACAACAGTAAAGCAGCCCCTGCTTTCAAGAAGCTTATATCTACCAGAGGAGACAACATCCTTGTGTATAGGTATGGGACCCACATGAAGAAGGCAGAAACAAGGCAAACTTGATGAGGAAGACATTCTGAGCTCAGGGAGGAAGGAAGAGATGCTTTCAGAAAGTGACATGTCTGCTAAGTCTTGATTGGAGGCAACGGCTCCAGGAGGCTGAGAGATCATGTTTCCTGCACGGAATATAGCCAGAGCACAGGGAGAATTGCTCTGTGGTGACAGAGAGAAAGAACCAGAGACACCTGGCTCTCAGCAGGGTGCAGATTGTGGTTGCTGGCTCCTGGGCTTTGCCTTACTTCTTAGTTATCACCACTCCAACTCCGGAGATGAGAGGCTCATGCAAAGGAACAACCTGAATACTCCAGGGACCCTCACCCGGTAGCCTGACATGCACCATTAGACTTCCAAGGGATGTGTGGAAAATGGAAATCCCTCTCATTCAAAAAATCCTCTAACTTATCCTCTTTTAGTTGTTTTTTTTTTTTAAATTAAATCTTCATCTCATTTTCCCCTCTCTCTCTTTCTTTCACTTTTTTTTTCTTTTCTCTATTTCCCTCTATCATTATGCAGGTCACTTCATCTCTTTCTCTCTGTCTCTGTCTCTGTCTTTCCCAGAATGAAGATAATATGCTAACATTATAAAATAGTACCAGCTTGGAGGCTCTTGAGTATTTGGCTACCAGTTATAGCAAGCTTTATCCCCCTTAGGCACTGCTCTTCCTTTCAAGTCATTTCCCTAGAATCCAACAGAAAGTAACTATTGCCTGATCATTAGAATTAGCAAAGAAGGAAATGAAAATGAGGACCTTAATAAGCTTGTGCTCCTTACAAATTTATGGAATATTTTCTAAAAATTAATAAGTTGCCTGGACTTGTGATTTCATTGGTGTGGGGCACTCTTAGAACGTGGGGAAGACAGGTACATTTTGGAATGCATCAGAAGCAAGCAAGATACCTGGCAAGGCTATTGAAAAGACAAGTGGGGAGCAATGAGAAAAAGGAAGTGAGCCTAGTTCTTCCTGAAACAATGGACCAGGGGAGATATTTCCCAATTAGGATCTTAGTAACCAGGGAAGAATCTAGAGATAAAGTAATGAAAACCTACAGGATATGGTCTCTGAGGGGAGGAGCAAAGTAGTCATCAAATTTTCAAGAAGGCATAGCAATAGGGTAACCTAAAGATTTATAAAGTTAGGTATGTATCTACCTATCATTTATCTTTATCATCTATCTATCTATCTATCTATCTATCTATCTTTCTATCTATCTATCTTTCTATTTCTCAGTCCATCTACCTATTATGTATCTCTCTCAATCATAATCACACACACATATATATATATAATATATATATATATATATATCATCTCTATATGTCACCTATGTCTGACTACATACCATCTATTTATCTATCACTGAAGTCTATCATGCATCTGCACTGATAGAGATCTATAGATACAAGGTCTCTGTCGATGTAGGCAGACAATCATCGATAGACAATGTCTCAACAGCTCAGGAGAAAGAGAATCATATCCATCCCAAATGTTCCCATGGGCTATTTGTGCCTGACCTGTGGGAGAACCTTCCAGACTCCTATTGATTTGATCAGACACAGTTGGACACATTATATGTGGATGCTGACGTCATGGTATCAGTTTGGACCACTGTGAGGAGAACGCCCAACAGCAGTACTCTCTAGACCAGGGGTGGCCGTGAGAGCCATAAACGCCACATTTTTTAAAATGTAATTTCATGAGAGCCATACAGTGCTCACAGTGCCGCTCCTGTAACAGTGCCTGAAAAAAAAAAAGAGGACTTTATGGCTCCTGCAGAAAGAGCCATATCTGGCCCTCAAAAGAGCCAGATATGGCTCAAGAGCCATACGTTGCTGAGCAGAACCCTGCTCTAGACTGTGTGTCTCTATCTCTGCAGTTGCTACTTTGGGGCACTGTTATCAGACATAAACTTGTGCTATCACAAGCTTGGTGTGGGCAGGTATCATGGCGTCTTATCCCTACCCCACTTCCTGGCACCTAGCACAGGAAGCTGATGCTATTATGCTCCATAAATGTTTGTGGAAATGAATTAAGTGTAAAAGAGTCATCCATAATGATAGCATAGGATGCATTTTCCAATCATTCATACACAGATGTATCTGTGTCCTCCTTTACTCTTCTGCCTCAGTGGGGTGCTGTGCTTTATGGGTGACTCTGGGTCCTCAGAGGTTATGCCAATTGAGTACAAAGTACAACTCACTTGGGAAGTTTTCAACAATGACTGACTCGAAGAACAATGAAAATTCCTGATATATGTTGAACATAGAAAACATAATGGTTAATGGATATTTAGACAATTAGCATTTCCATAGATGATATAAGGATAGTCCTTCTTGACACCAGAATGGCTAGAAATCCTCTTGTCTTGGCACAATGGGAAGAAAACTTGGTTCAGAGCCAGAAGAACTGGCCTTGGGGTCCCACTATGCTGCTCACGCTCTATGGGACCTCTTTATCCACATCACTCAGACCATCTGGGCCTCAGAACTGCCATGAATTAAATGAGGAGGTCAGGCCAGCTGACCTTTAGTCCAGCTGACCTTTGCTTCACATTCTGGGCACTGTCTTCAATGGTATTAAAAAACAAGCCTGAGTTCAGGAGAATTCTGGGAAGATGGTGGCTTAGAAGCAGCAAGGCTCCAGACCTCTGTAAACCTTTCAACATCAATCAAGGATAAAGGGCTTTGTGGGGACAGAAAACCAAATCTGACAACAGAACAGAGCTGGGGGAACCTCCTGCTGAACCCAACTTCAAAGGTAAATGGGAAAAAAAGGCTGAGTTCATTGAACTCTCTGCTTTGAGGGGAAAGGCAAAAGGACCATCCCAGGTACCCTTCGCCACCTAATGTACTAAGTTTCCAGGAGATCCTGGAATCTCTGGGCAGGCAAGGGCACTAATCTGGAAGAAGTGCCTTGCTGGCTGAAGTGCCAGATTCAAGGCTTTTATCACAGACAACAGGGAAGCAGCTAGAGGAGAAGCCCAGGGAGGGTAGACAAACAATCTATCTTGCACTGCCCCCTCCCTTTCTCAGGGTTTTGGCCTCAGGGCACATGGAGCCCAGCAGATCAAATCCACTCTGGCTTAATCTTATCAATACTGCAGATAAGAAGTCTACAGAGGGCAGGGAAACTCCAATACCTCTCCCTCATAGTCTTCACTGAAAGTAGCCAAAACCACATCTTTAGCTTTTACTACCAGCTTGGGAAGATCTGACCTCAGGGCCCACTAACCTAAGTAGTCAACAGAGCAGAGATAAAAAAAAAAAAACCTCTTCCAGGACTGAATACTCCAAACCCACAGATCAAATAATCAAAGGAGCAAGATTACAGCCAATTATGGGAGGGGAAGGAAAAAAATGTGAGTAAACAACAGAAAAAGAAAAAAAAGAAATTACAATAGACAGCTTCTGTTCAGGTAATGAACAAAGAGCAAATGGATCAGAGGAAGATCCAGGAAAATAAAATAAGGGTGGGGACTAATTAAAAACAAAACACTGGTATAGGAGGAAATAGTGAAAGAAGAAAGGGCAGGACAAGGAGAGGAAATCAAAATGTAGGGGAATACACAGCTGGTAATAATAACTTTGAATGTGAATGGGATGAACTTACTCATAAAATGGAAGCAAATCGCAGAGTGGATTAGAACCCAAAATGCTACCATATGTTGTCTACAAGAAACACACATGAGACAGGTAGACATTCGTAGAGTAAAAATGAAAGGCTGGATCAAAATCTATTGTGCTTCAACAGAGAAAAAGAAGGCAGGAGTTGCAATCATGATTTCTTACAGAGCCAAAGTAAAAATAGATCTGGTTAAAAGAGATAGGGAAGGTAATTACATCCTGATAAAAGGCAGTATAAACAATAAGGAAATATCAGTACTCAACATGTATGCACCAAATGGTATAGCATCCAAATTTCTAAAAGAGAAATTGGGGGAGCTTCAGGAGAAAATAGATAATAAAACTATACTAGTGGGAGACCTGAACCTTCTTCTATCAGATCTAGATGAATCAAACCAAAAAATAAATAAGTAAGATTTAAGAGAAGTGAATGAAATCTTAGAAAAATTGGAGGCAATAGATACGTGGAGAAAAATAAATAGGGACAAAAAAGAATACACCTTCTTTTCAGCAGCACAAGACACATTCACAAAGAGTGACCATGTTCTAGGGCATAAAAACAGCAAACAAATGCAAAGGAGCAGAAATAATAAATGTAACCTTTTCAGATCATAATGCAATAAAAAATAGTTATTAGCAAATGTACATGGAGAGGCAAACCTAAAACTAATTGGAAATTTAATAATATGATTCTCCAAAATCAGTTAGTTAAAGAACAAGTCATAGAAACAATTAATAATTTCAATAAAGAGAAATGACAATGATGAGACTTCTTACCAAAATCTATGGGATGCAGCCAAAGCAGTACTAAGGGAGAAATTTATATCCTTGAGTGCATATATTAAAAAAATTAGAGAAGGCAGAGGGTCAGTGAATTGGGAATATAAATTAAAAAACTAGAAAGTGAACAAATTAAAAATTCCCAGATGAAAACTAAATTAGAAATCCTAAAAATTAAAGGAGAAATTAATAAAATCCAAAGTAAAGGAACTATTAAATTAATAAATAAGACTGGAATCTGGTACTTAAAAAAAAAACAAATAAAATAGACAAAGTACTGGTCAATCTAATAAAAAAAGGAAAGAAGAAAAACAAATCAACAGTATCAAAGATGAAAAAGGAGACCTCACCTCTATTGGAGAGGAAATTAAGGCAATCATTAAAAGCTATTTTGCCCAATTGTATGGCAATAAATACAGCAATCTGGGAGATATGGATGAATATCTACAAAAATTGTCTCTATTAACAGAAGAAGAAATATAATATTTAAATAATCTCATATCAGAAGAATAAATGGAATAAGCCACCAAAGAACTCCCTAAGAAAAAATCACCAGGGTTTAATGGATTCACAAGTGAATTCTATCAAATTCAAAGAACTAATCCCAATACTGTACAAACTATTTGACATAATAAGTAAAGAAGTTCTACCAAATTCCTTTTATGACACTAATATGGTACTGAATCCAAAGCCAGGCAGACCAAAAAACAGAAAAAGAAAACTACAGACCAATCTCCTTAATGAATATAGATGCAAAAATCTTAAATCGAATGCTAGCAAAAAGACTCCAGCAAATGATTATGAAGGTTATTCATTATGACCAGGTGGGATTTATACCAGGAATTAAAGGATGGTTCAATATTAGGAAAACCATCCACAAGCTAACAAACAGAAATCACGTGATCATCTCAATAGATGCTGAAAAATCCTTTGACAAAATACAATACTCATTCCTATTGAAAACACTAGAAAGCAAAGGAATAGAAGGGTCTTTCCTAAAAATAATAAACAGTATATATCTAAAATCATCAGCAAGCATCATCTGCAATGGGGATAAATTAAAAGCCTTCCCAACAAGATCAAGAGTGAAACAAGGATGCCCATTATCACCTCTATTATTTAACATTGTACTAGAAACACTAGCAGTAGAAATTAGAGAAGAAAAGGAAATTGAAGGTATTAAAATGGGCAATGAGGAGGCCAAGATATCACTCTTTGCAGATGATATGATGGTTTACTTAAAGAATCCCAGAGAATCAACTAAAAACCTAGTGGAAATAATCAACAACTTTAGCAAATTGCAGGATACAAAATAAACCCATATAAATCATCAGAATTTCTATATATATCCAACACATCCAAGCAGCAAGAGTTAGAATGAGAAATGCCATTTTAAATCATCCTAGACAAAATAAAATACTTAGGAATCTATTTGCCAAGACAAACACAGGAATTATATGAACACAACTATGCAACACTTTTTACACAATTAAAACTCGATCTAAATAATTGGAAAAACTTAATTGCTCATGGGTAGGACAAGCTAATATAATAAAAATGACCATCCTACCCAAATTAGTCTATTTATTTAGTGCCATACCTATCAAACTACCAAAAACTTTTTTTACCGAATTAGAAAAAAAATAACAAAGTTCATTTTGAAGAACAAAAGTTCAAGAATATCAAGGGAAATGATGAAAACAAATGTAGCATAGCAGTACTAAATCTTGAACTGTACTATAAAGCAATGGACATCAAAATAATATGGTATTGGCTAAGAGAGGGAAGGGACGATCAGTGGAATAGACTTGGGGTAAATGACTTCAGCAAGACAGTCTGTGATAAACCCAGCCTAGCTTTTGGGACAGAAATCCACTATTTGACAAAAACTGCTGAGAACATTAAAAAAAATATAGGAGAGATTAGACTTAGATCAACATATCACACCCTGCCCCAAGATAAACTCAGAATGGGTGAATGACTTGAATATAAAGAAGGAAACTATAAGTAAATAAGGAAAGATTTTAAGACCAAGCAAGAGTTAGAAAAAATATAAAATGTAAAATAAGTAATTTTGATTACATTAAATTAGAAAGTTTTTGTACAAACAAAAACGATGCAACCAAAATTAGAAGGGACTCAACAAACTGGGAAAAAAATCTTCATAACAAAAACCTCTGACAAAGGTCTAATTACTCAAATTTATAATGAACTAAATCAAATCTACAAAAAATCAAAACATTCCCCAACTGATAAAATGGGCAAGGGTCATGAATAGGAAATTTTCAGATAAAGAAATTCAAACTATCAATAAACACATGAAAAAGTGCTCTAAATTGCTAATAATTAGAGAAATGCAAATCAAAAAGCAGATTGGCTATAATGACAACAGGGGAGAGTAATGAATGTTGGAGGGGATGTGGCAAAATTGGGACATTAATGCATTGCTGGTGGAGTTGTGAACTGATCCAACCATTGTGGATGGCAATTTGGAACTATGCCAAAAGAGTGCTAAAATACTGTCTGCCCTTCAATCCAGCCATTCTATTGCTGGGTTTATACCCCAAAGATAGCACTCTTTGTGATGGCAAAAAGCTGGAAAATGAGAGTATGCCTTTCAATTGGGGAATGACTGAATAAATTGTGGTATCTGCTGGTGATGGAATACTATTGTTCTCAAAGGAATAATAAACTGGAGGAATTCAATGTGAACTGGAAAGACCTCCAGGAATTGATGCAGAGTGAAAGGAGCAGAACCAGGAGAACATTGTACACAGAGACTGATACATTGTGGTAAAAGCGAATGTAATGAAATTCTCTACTAGCAACAATGCAATGATCTGGGACAGCTATAAGGGACTTATGAGAAAGAACACTATCCAGAATCAGAGGAAGAACTGTGGGAATAGAAACACAGAAGAAAAACAACTGCCTGATCACATGGGTGAATGGGGATATAATTAGGGATACTGACTCAAAATGAGCATTCTAGCCCAAATATCAATAATATGGAAATAGGTCTTTATCAATGACACATGTAAAATCCAGTGGAATTGTGTGTAGGCTATGGGAGGGGGTGGGAGGAGGGGGGGATAGAACATGAATCCTGTAACCATGGCAAAATATTATAAATTAATTAATTAATTAAAAGATAGTATTAAACTTTGGAGGGGGAAAAAGCCTGTGTGTATCTGATTTCCCTAGATAGATCATAAGCATCTTAGTCAGCAGCCATCAATTGAGTGCTGACTGTGGGCTATGAACACTGGTAAACTCCGGGTGTGCAAGGAAATATAGGACCCCAGTACCTGCCTCAAGAACATAGGGAAGACTGAATGAAAATAAGAGCATCTTCCCAGGAAAGAGGTCACCCAATTATAGACTGTCTGAACTGGAAAAGACAGCTGTGATCATCCCTGCCCACATCTGACCAAGCCAACCCTGATATGGGGTCCTTCAATCTCTGAAGATTTCTGGCGGGAGAAAAGACAGCCTTTTGCCCTTTGGGGCAGCATGAATTGTTGGGAACCGTTCCCTTCCATCTAGCTTAAAACTATCACTCTGTCCTTGGTACACATTTCTTTGAATTCTGTCCTCTCAGGGGCTAAGAAGAGTAAGGCTAATCCTTCTTCCATGTTGGCTCTTCCAGTCTTCAGACGTGGTTGCCCTATATGACCTGGTATTTCCATGGCAGGGTGTTGAACATCATTATTCTGGTGGTCCCCTTCCTCTGGATATTCTTTGTCTTCTCAAAGGCCATTTTGGAAAACATTCTAGAAAACTGACCATAGCCCTCTGGATGTACTCTGACAAGAATAAAAGAGATCAGAGCATCAATAATTTAGACCTTGAAGGGATTTTGTTGCCCAGTGAATCCAGCCTCAGTGCAAAGAGGGAAGATGACTTGCCTAGGGTCACACAATTAATAAGTGTCTGAGATGGGCTTAGAACCCAGGGTCTTCCTGAATCAAAGCACTATATCTATCACTTGATGGTTTGTAGTTATTTTGAATCCTTTAATGAAGTTCTGGGAATGGTTTGCTCAATGATGAGTAAATGCTTCAACAAATGATGAAACAAACGAACTAAACTTGCTGCTGTTTTATGTGTTCTCCAGTGGCACCGTTTGGGATGACAGAAGTTGACCACCAAGTACTAAAGGAAGTTTTGTGGGGCAGTGGATGGAGCACTAGACCTGGAATCAGGAAGACCAGCTAGCCATGTGACCCTGGACAAATCATTTAACTACTCTCTGTTTGCCTCAGATTTCTCAGCTGTAAATGGGAATAACACCACTGCCTACTTTCTAGGGTGGCTGTGAGGATTAAATGGGGTATTTGGGAAGCCAGGCATTCTGGTTAGCTGTTATGACATGGGTCTCTGGCCACGGTGCTGAGCATTTATGGAGGACCGAAGGCATGCCAGATGCTTCCAACCCACATCTTCTAGCGTAAGCTACACTTCTTTGACAGACTGGCTGGAGTGGCATTAAATTTCAATCAGCATTAATCACCTGACGTGCGACCAGCAGCGGGGAAGCCTAATGATGATGAGAAGATTATATATCTTGGAAGTCTTTGGCAAGCCTTGAGCTCTCTGGGTCAGGAGCTCCTGCCTAATTCTAGTCCTGAACATCCTCCCACGGAAGAAAAATGGCTTCTGTGAATCTCCCATTCCTGTCACTGGTCCCCTTAGTGTGCAGTGCCGGCAATCGTGCAGAAGCTTCTCCAGGGATGAGGGAAGATTCCAGGCCTCTGGCCTTCTCTGGCCATCCTACCAGGCTTTGTCTTTCACTCAGGATTAGACAGTAAGTACCGGGGAAGGATTCGAGTCCTCAGTAATTCTCAGTCTCTCCAAAGGCTCACAATTGATGACTGAGGGCAGTCAGGGGCTCCCAGCATCCTTTCTGCGTATGAGCAGCGTATAACATGCCAGGAGCAGGACCTGCCCTGAGTGGCCATCATTCAGGAAGGAGCTGCCAGAAAAATCCAGGAACTGGCTGCCATCTTTCTGAAAAGGCCAGAACCGAGTCAATGAATGCCGATTCAGAAAGGGTGACCTGCGGTCAGAGCTTTCAAAGGCGCAGGCACTTTCTGCCCCCATAAACTGGAAAGGGAGCCCGCAGGGGATGCAGTCAGTTGGCATGTAAGGACCAATCAGATCCATCAGATTGTTGTGGGGTCACCAAGCATGTGATTTCATCCCTTTTAGGCCCTCTCAAGAGGAAAACACTCCGCTCAATGCCGATTGGTGACTCCTCTGGACTCTATACTCTTGGAATGTTGCCTGGAGGCCCAAAGGGAAGTGACTTCTGCAGGTTCCCACAGTCAGGATATTTCAGAGGCAGAACATGAACCCAGGATGTCTCACTAATAGTGGTTATCTATCCAGTATTCTTGGTAGATACACAGTGAAACTGTGCACTCAGGAAAAAATAGTTTCCTCCAAAGTCTTTGGCAGTCCCTATCCTATCCACATATCCCATGACAGAAGCTCTTTCTCCTTCATTGGGGTAAAATGTCCGAGGTCAGGACACAGCCCACGGCATAGAGAAAACTCGCTTTTGTGTGAGTTTCCTCTGATTGGGCTGATTTTTGTCTTCACTGGCATTGCTCTCAGGAAGGCTCTACTCAAGCCCCGTCTCTGGCACTTCCGATGTGACTTGTATAAATCACGGAGCTGCGGAGTGACTCAGCCAGGAGGACAGTCTTACATTGCAGGGACTTCCTACTGTATTAGTCACAACTTTTCTTCTAATTAGAGTTGGATCCAGAATGGAATGTAAACCTTCCTGAAGCCCTCATGGTGAGCAAATGAATATTCTGACCTCCTTCCTGGTCACTGAGCTGACTATTCATGGTAGCTGCTCTAGGGTACATGGGATGTTTGCAGTCACATAACAGATTCCTGGCATTTTATATGCCAAGATTTGGCATCAATTTCCAAAGAGCACGTCCACCATGTCCTTCTTTCTTCTTAAAGCCCTACTAGCTACTAGATTCCTCTAGAGGAGCTGAGTGGGCCTCGTCTGGGCTTAAGACCTCGACTCACCTTCTTTCTTCACTCTTTCCCCCATATACAAATAGTTTCCAAATTATGTTGATTCTCCATCCATGTCTCTTGTTGTGTCTTCCCATACAAGTTTGCTAATACAATCTGGGCCCTCATCACCTCATATAAATAATGGCAAAAACATCCCAGTCGTTCTCTTTGCTTCAAATTTCTCCCTTCTCCAAATGAGGCTCCATACCATGACCAAAATCATCATTCTAATGGAGAGGTCTGACCTCTCTCCAGAAACCTTCCTGCCTCTAAGAGAAGATCCATATTCTTTAGTATCATGTTTAAAAGTCATCCATTACCTGACACCTTTGCAGATAGGGGACCACAGGACCATGGACAGAGATGAAAGGACTTTAGGCATTATTCAGACCAAATCTTTGATTTTACTGATGATGAAACCAAGGCTTAGAGTCTTAGAGAGGTTAAATCATTTGACTCATATAATTAGAAAGAGCTGCAATTGGGATTTGAACTTAAGTTCTTCAGCTCCAGTTTTTTCAGGTTTGATTCTCAGCAGTACAACATTCTGCCTCTCAGTAGAACATTTCCTGTGACTTCCATTCAAGCCTTCTGCATTCCAGCCACATTGGGCTATTGTTAATTTTCCAAACTCATCATTCAATCTCTTGCCTCTCTTCATGCTTTTCTACTGGCCATACTTTATGCCAGGAATGTGCCGCTGCATCATTGCTGTCTGTAAGAACCCCGAGCTTCCTCCAAGACTCAGATCAGCTCTAAAATGAGATACCTCCGTTCTCCCCTCCTGTAATGCTCTCTCCTTCCGTCGATAGCCTGGTATTCGTTTATCTTTATCCATGCTGTCTTGCTTCAATACAGTGGAGGCTTCTTGAAGCATCACAGAGGAATGTTAGTAAATCCTAAAGATGGGGCTAAGAGCAGGGCCTGAGATTGAACCTCAGCTTCACCTTCTGCACAGGCCTTTCCCAAACTCCCTCCCCTGCCACGGTAATGCCTTCTCTCTGCGATTACCTTCCGTTTCTACTGTATAGAGCTCATATTTGTTTACTGTCTCTTCCAATTGCAGCTCTTTCTAATTATATGTGCTACATTGATGGCTAATAAACTGCCAATAAGATGGGGTCCCTGTGCATGGCAGAGAGGAAAGGAGTGCTTGGACAGCGCCGTCCCCTACGTGGAGACAAAGACCTCTTTCCCACAGTGGGAGCAGAACATAAGGAATCCCCATTCCCCAAAGTCTAGAGCTCCAACCCATGATGTCGGTCTGCTCAGAGGAACATCTGCGGTCCTCAGATTGAGGTCTACAAGAGGCCGTTACCTCAGAGAGGACACGTCAGCCAAAATCGGACAGCGTAAATCGCTGGCACTGCCATAGCCTTTCCCATCCCACGACACGAAGTCATCCTCACCACGGCTACGCAGCAGAACTGAGATCTGTGCCATCATGGTGGGATCGGTGGGAAAGTCCCTGAGAATATCCATCGTCCCCAGAGCAGCGCTCTGCCATGGAGGCTGACACGGTACCTTTCTGAGAAAGTGCGCCTGCCCTGGAAGTCAGAGCGGTCACCAAACACTCTTCCTCATTGCCATCATGGCTGGGGAGGTGAATCCTAAAAGTGTAGGACTATCTCCTTCCCCTGGAGCCCTCCATTCATTATTAGTGGGGAGACTAAACACAAGAAATCTGAGTCGCAAATCAAGTAGAAAAGAGAGTCAGAAGAATTCTTTGATCAGAGCTACTGGACTTGGAGAAGAGTCCTCTAATCCTCACACCTTTCCTCTTTCTCAGGGGGGTCTGGAATCATCTGATATATTTTCAATACTTAAAAGTCAAACAAGCAAAATAAAGGAGCAGCCTGGGTCCAAATCCTGCCTCTGATACTTCCCAGCATTAATATGATTGAGGAACAACTTTCCCTCTCTGAGTCTTCATAGAATCACCTGTGAAATGGGGATGAGGACAATAATGAACTGCCTTGTCAGTGTTTTTTAGGATGACTTTAGAAGAGAAGACAAACCATGGAGAGCCCACTCCCTCCATTGGCTCACATTTCAGTGACCCTTCAAAGTCTGCTTTCCTCACTATTTCCCCCATATACAAATAGTTCCCAGTGAGATAATATATGAAGAAACCAAATATTTTATCTCACTGGATCCTCACAGTGATCTCATGTGGTAAGTACTAGAGGAGGAGACTGAGGCTGAGAGAAGTTCCTGCAGAGGTTCAAGTAGTTAGTTAATGCCTGAGGCAGGATTGGAGCTCCTGTTGTCCCGCCTCCCATTTTCCTGCTTGATTTCCCATCGCTCCAATCAGCCTCGTTAGTTTACAGTGTCTTTCCCGTGGGGTTGGTGGGAGGGTGGCACGGAGCACACGGAAGGCTTTTGAGTCAGATGTAAATGACCACCTTCTCTGTCATCCCTCATCATCATGGATTCATTTGTCCTCATTGGCCTGATCAGACGAGAATCCGTTAGGAAGGAGGATTTAAAAGAATCCAAGATCAAGGTATCATCCAAGAAACCTCAGAGTGCCAAAACAGGGGCCAGAGCCCACAGGCTTCCGGGAGTCCAGCCACTTGCATGCACATCGGCTCCCCCAGGAAATGGCAGATTTTTGTAGGGCACGACTGTTGGACTTTTTCTTGCATCCCCTCTAGGCTTGGCTCAATGTCAGGTACTTTGAAATCACTTTAGAATAAGATCCAGAGCATAAAGGGACCTCAGACCTCAAACATCTCATTTTACAGATGAAGAAACTGAGGCAAAGGGACTTTGGTCAAAGTCACAAAGACATTAAGTGTCAGAAGAAGAATTCGAACTGGAGTCTTCTGAGGATTTGATCCCTGCTCTACCTTGATTCCCTGTCAATGGCTGCTGATGGACTGACCAATGTGGTCATAGTGAAGGACAGCCAATGTTTCTCCTGCTTCCTCCATTGCAGTCCGTGCAATGTTAAGAGAAGTGAAGGAATGTCTAAAGTTTTAGAATTTGTAAGTTAGAAAGGCCCTTGAGGTTCATGAATTCCAACCCCAAACTGAAAGAAATCCCCACTAAAAAGAAAGATTCAGGGATAGGTAGGTGGTTGGCTTCAAATACTTCCTAGCTGCCTGGCTCTGGGTCAGTCACTTCACCTCAACTGTCCAGCCCTTACCTCTTTTTTGCTTTGGTACTGATACCTAGTATCAATTAAAAGATGGAAAGTAAACGTTTAACCAAATAAGAGACCAGGTTCATGCAGTTTCTGCTTGAAGACCTCTCCTTCTTGGGGAGAATTCTTGTTTATGTGTCACCCATCACACTGAGTGACCCCAAGTGGTGAAACTGTAGGAGCTCACAGAGGAGAGTCACTCCCTCGGGATGGGCAGCAGTGAATGGGTTCATCTATTAATTCTCTCAAAGGGGCTACAGACTCTAGTAAGTGGGTCATTCCAAAGTGGGAGAGCAATTCTCCATGGGCAGTATTGGTATCCAGTCACTGAATTATTTCATTTGGAAGCTAATGTCCAGTCATTGGATCTTTTCACTTTAAAGATGAAAAAAAAACAAAACAAAACATGTGTGCTTTGCTCTGAGGGGAAGAAGGAGACCTCGGACCACCTCTCCTGACATGGTAGCCCTGAAATAGTTCCTGTGGCCAGGGGACAGCACCAGTAACGGCAGTACTGAAACCTAAGGGAATGGGGGCATTTTTGCAAGATGAGGCTATTATCTTGAATCTTCAGCACACACAGGGACATGTTGTTCTCCGAAGGCCACTCTGCACAGAACGGTAGCTCTTGAAGGTCAAGAACAATTTTCATTTTGTCTTTTTAATAATTCTTGTCCCTGGCACAGTGCCTGCCACATCGGGCACTTAATGTATTCCTGGAATGCCCACAGCTCTTCCCTCCTCCTTGTGCCTTTTGGCTTTCCTGGATTTTTCAATACTCAGGTCAAAGAGCGCCTCCAGCAGGACACCTTCTGTGGCTCTTGTAGGGCTGAAGGTTACCTGGGTCTCATTCCTCCGTGTCCTGTGTGTGTCCATGTGTGTCCGTGCTGTCTCCCCTGTTAGAGTGTAAGAGCAGGTCAGAGACAGTTCTATTTTGGGCCCCAAATCACTCACACACAGCACAGTATCTGGCACATCACTGGCTAATTTACTCCAAAAGGGCCATCAGAAAGAAAGAAAGAAAGTCGCCCTCCCATCCCACGCTGTCAGCTCCTTTTGGCAGAGAAGCTTCTGGCTAGCCAACGTGGACTCGTCCTTTGCAGGAACACTGCACAGGCGGCCAGAATCTCAGAGGTGGAGGAGACCTTGGGGCCATTGAACTTATCCTGCAGCTGAATTACAGACATTTCTCAAGTTCCTGGCATGGAGTCTCTTTGCATCCTCTTCAAAGACAGGATCAAGTCCCACCTGGTCACATCTGTAATCATAAAGGGAGCCTGGAACCAGTGTCCGATAGAGGGGAGAGAGAGAAAGCCGTGGATTCACTCCTCTGAATGTGGACTGTCCTTCACTTGTCTTCCAGCTTCTTGAAACTTCTTTACGTTCATCTTCGTACATGTAATTCTTTGTACAAAGCTTTTCCCATAGTAGGTCCTTATTAAATGCTTATGGGGTTGTTGATTGCTATCATATTCTTTTTAAAAATGTCTTGTGAACGGGAATCTCTACGTCATGTTCTTAGGCTTAAATGTAAGGCGATTCCACTAGACTTCAGGCTTTTTAAGCACCTCATTTGTAAAGAATGGGTGGGGAAGGACTGGGGGAAGGTCTGAAAGTGATGTCAGGAAACTGGCTCTGCTTATACAAAAAGGGAAGAACTCAGAACAGCTTCCAGAAGTCTCAAAGCCCGTCATGGGGCAGAGAGCTAGTAGCACACGCAACAAGTAAAGTCTATTGACGCACGGTCCGGGTTCTCACACCTTGTACACTCGCTATTTATACGAGAAACCAACAAACAGAAGAAATGATGGACACAAATCGCAGCACGTTACAGAGTTATAAAGCAAAGCGAAATCAAGGGCGGAAGGTGTGCAGCTAATCATTCGTCTGATGAGACAGAAAGGACTTTCCTATGGAGGAACGATTTGTTTGAAAAGTGCTGGATGATGTCCCTTATTTTCCCCGGGCATCTGCCCACTGCACTGACTTAAAAGCTCCCCTTCCAATAAGAGATTAAGTCTAGTCTAAATTCCGTCAAGAATCTACTCAAGTGAGGAGGTCTCGCCTGATTCCCGGGTTGGTCAGATCTCGCCCTCCAGTTTTTCCTTTTCATTTGCTTGTCGTGCATTTTGTATTTGGTCTTACGTGTTTGTTGTTAGCCTCCCGAGCTCCTCCTGTAAACCGAGGGCAGGAATTAATTTATTTTTGTCCATCACTAGCTTCCAACATAGCATCTCCCATATAGGGAGGTGATTAATGGATGCCTTTTATTGAATGATTAAATGCCATAAATAGAGAGCCTACATGTTTCCATGTCTGTGTTATTTGGACACACAGCGAATTCCCTCTGTATTAGGAAGTGATTCCCCACCAGGCAGACACATATAATGGGCAGCCCCAAATAGAGATGAAAGAGACTGAAACTGAAAGGAGAATCTGCCATAATTATAAGTAGAAAGTGGAAGCCTACCAGTTAGATTAGAAAAGAGTAATCAAGAGAAGCTTCACAAGTTTCAGGAAGAAACTTTAGGGATTATCAAACTGAATTCCCTCATTTAAGTAAATTCCATGCTGAGTCTCAGGGCTCATTGTACCTAGATGACACGCTCCTTTAAATTCTGCCTCAAAGGGGGCAGCTGGGAAGCCCAGTGGATTGAGAGCCAGGCCTAGGGACGGGAGGTCCTAGGTTCAAATCGGACCTCAGACACTTCCTAGCTGTGTGACCCTGGGCAAGTCACCTGACCCCCATTGCCCACCCTTACCACTCTTCTGCCTTGGAGCCAATACGAGGTCCTAGGTTCAAATCATACATAGTATTGACTCCAAGATGGAAGGTGAGGGTTTAAAAAAACAAAAAAAACAAAAAACTTAAAATAAATTCTGCATCAAATGAGTTTTCAAAACCTTAGTTATATGTTCTTCCTTCCTTCCTTCTTTCCAGGCATCATGCTTTATTTTATTGATAAAGACAGTTGCTTTTTCTTTCAAAATTTTCATTTCACTTTCCTACCTAAAGTACAGATTGTACTTAATAACAATGAACCCCATCTAGTGGCAATGACTCGAATAGACAGAAGCAATCAGGAGTCTGTGGGAAAACCTCGGATGTCTCCAGTTGGCAACACTTACTGTTGACAAGAAGTAGCCTGGAATTCTGGAGAGAGCAGAGATTTAAAAAAAGAAAAAGAAAAAGAAAAGGGGGATGTTTTCCTTCGGTTATCCCAGTCCGGGTGAGGGATGCCAAATGACCTCTGATTTGGTATGGAAACCAGAATGGCTATCTTGGGGTCATCAGAAACCTTCGGGGTTTTCTCTCTGGTTCTGGCAAGATTTCTCAAAATTTTGGTCGACTGACAAAAGTCTACCCTTAGTCTGACCCAAATCCCTGAATTAGTCCTTAGAGGTTTTGTTTGTCACTTTTTAGCTGATAAGTGTGAACCGTGGATCAATAGTGGCTATTTCCCGGGGTAAGGAGAAAGGAGGAAAAAGTAGAGCTGTAGATTGTCGGGAAAATCTTTTCAAGATGTGGGTGCTGATGGATGAATCCCATTTGGACAGAGCCTGCCTTTCTTTTGTCTCCCCCCCACCCCATTCTTCTTCTCACTCACTTTCCTGCATCTACCATGAGATCACTTCAAGGTTTGGGCCCAAAGGCTCAGTCATAAATGCCAGAAGCCAGAAAAAGGCAGGAGTGGAAACCTGATTCTGGTGATGGAGAATGCATTTTGCCTCTCACCTGCGTTTCTAGAGTCCGAAAAATCTGTGGTCAGCTGCTCCTGGTCCTATTTCCACTGGTTTACAATGTCCTGAAAAGAATGCTTTGGGTGCTGAAAGATCTCGTATTTCATCTTAGCCTAGAAACCATTTTGTGGAGAAAAGTCTATTGAAAAAAGCATTTAACTGAACTATTTGACCACAGGGAAGAAAGTATCACTCAGGTAACTCAAAACAAACAAACAAACAAAAATCCGTATAAAGCCAGAGGTATGACCTGCTTATTCACGTGCGACAATCTATGCGCGCATTCTTCCTAACATTAAAGTAACTCAGAACGTCAGTGTTTTGAACGGCAATAGCCCCCTAGACACAGTAAACTCTTCTGTGCTATCAGACCTTGCAATCACGACACCCTGCAAAGAGAATCCTTACTGGGCAGACAGGTCAGTACCTAAGAGACCAGAGTTCTGTTTAGAGTCTGCTCCATTAGGAAAGACCCCATCTGAAATCCTACGGGGTGGGTTGACTTTGGAAAAGTCATGTCACCTCTTCAAGCCCATTTCAGTCTCTGGAGAACTGAGGAAATCATTTAGTATAATGCCTGGTATACAGAAAGTGCTTCATAATTGTACACCATTGCCTCAGTGGGAGTTTTTTTTTTTTTTTTTTTTTTTTTTTTTTTTTTTATTAATTTGGAAGCAGTGCCATAGAAGGGAGGAAGGGCCGGCCTTAGAGTCTGAGGACATGGGATCAAATCAGAGCTCTGTGATTGCACCTCGGCTCACCTTGGATGAATCAGTTTTCTGGGCTTCGTTGTCTTCATTTGTTAAATGGGAGGGTTGGACTAGATCCCTTCTGAGATCTCTTTCAGCTCTCCAAGGAGGATTCCCTGATCCTGTGAGTCACTAAACATGGGAGCCTCGGTTTCCTTTGTCTCCAAAATGAGGGGGGTCTCTAAAGAACAGGGTTTCCTAACACCGAGTCTGTGGTGAGCTCTCAGGGAGTCTGTGTACTTAGATGGAAAAATGTACATCTTTATGTTCATTAGCCTCAAACAGAAATCTAGTATTTCTAGAAATAATTAAAAAAAAACACCCTTATTCTAAGAAGAGAACTTTAGGATTTGCCAGAGTTCCAAGGGGGTCCCTGATGTACAGAACATATAAAACCTCCTGAGCTAGTTGGTCTTTCAAGCCTCCAGAGGGTCTACAGGTCCTGGGTATTATCAGTGAAATGCTTCCTTTGATTCCGAGACTTTTTCCAAATGCATCTTCCAAATCTCTTCTAAAGTCCCCCACTGGGCAAAATCTTATCCCAGAGCTCAGAATCTGTGATTGCACCATGAGGCATGGAGTGAAGGACTCCCAGAGTGGAAAGTGGGGACTATATCAAGCCCCATCTCCTTTGGGACTTAGGAGAATCCTAGCGAGCTCCTTCAGGCATCTTGGACTGAGGGGCTTTGCCGGGGCTCCCAAAGCAGGGCAGATCTTTGGTGGGATTCGAATCCAGGTTTTCCTAACTGTCATGTTATCCTTAGTGTAGTAATTCACACGCAGTTCTGCCTTGAGTAAAAACTATGGCACTAAAAACCAAAATGCATCTGGCGGATTTTTCCTATGAAAATTTAAAAGCATAAATGCAGATTTTTTTTTACCTTCGTTCTCTCTCTTGTTCTCAAATATCTCTCATTTGCCCATGTCTGTTGTTGAAGGAAACATCAAGAACAAAACATAGCATATGGCTTTCTTCTTCCTCTGCCTGCCACCCCTTCTACGTGACCTATCCATCATGCTCTCTCCCTCAGCTTATTTTTTAAATGCATTTCTCTTAAGGAACATAAAGATTTAGTCATGCTCACATGGAACAAAAAATGTTATTTTTAAGTACAAAAGAAAAAAATCGAGAGAGAAAGTAAGTCTTGGAAAGGTATAAAACACATCTTCAGAAAGCTCATTTTTCATTCTAGTGACTTTTTGGTGACCAGTTTTATTTTCCTTATCTCCAAATATTGTGTCATTTCCCATCACTAGGTTAAAGACGTATTAAAAAGCAATGAGCTCTCTCAATGAGAAATTTTAATGTTACTATAATATTCTCTTCCCTCAGGACCGAAAAATAGTTTTTAAGATTTAATTCCTACTTCAGAAGGCAGAAGGGTAGTGCCTGAAAACCATTTGTCTCTCGGAGGCACTTAATACATGCTCCTTGATTGCTTTTCATTGATTCATCCTGCTTACAGCTGCCAAGTCCAGAGTCCAAAAGCACAGGGCTGCCCCTGCCCTGCTCTCCTCAAGGAGCTTTGGTGGCTCCCAGTTGCCTCTTGTATAAAATGCAAACTCGTCTGATTGGTATTTAAAGCCTTTCACCATCTGGCCCCAGGCTACCATCCAGGCGGAGGGCATCTTGCTCTTCTGTGGACATTCTGGGTTCCAGTCCAATTGGCCACTTTCCTCTGCCCAGAGCCTGAGCCAGCATTGCCTGTGCTGCATGCAGTGCCCTGCAGGGACCCATCTCTGTGTCAGGGATGTGTTTTCTCCTCCTCCCCCTCTGTGGGAAGCCCCTCAAGTGGCTGCCATTTTCCTCCTAGTCCTCTCTGACAAGCTGATGAGGATGTGGGGGGAGCTCCGCCTTGCTTCAGTGTAGTGATGATGATGAACATTCGTTTGCGCCTATGTGCCAGGGGCTGGGCAATTGTGATCTCCATCATTCCCCACATGATCCTGGGAGGCGAGTGTTATTCCTATCCTCATGTTAGAATGGAAGAAATAAAGGCAGACTCGAGCCCCAAAGCTAACAAGTGTCTGAGGCTGGTAGAGAGCCCTCCCTCTCCTGTGCCACCAAGCAGCCGCGGCATGGATTGCTCTTGTTCTTAGGGACTGGGAGGAGATTTTTCTTGTTCATACTGGTTTTTCCTTTTGAAAACCACCTGTCGATATCCTTTAACTTTTTATCTATTGGGGAATGGTTCTTTTTCTCAGCTATTCAACTCCATAGTCCTGTGGAGCTAGGATAGTAGATGCTTTCCTCCCAATTAACGACAATAATACTGGCTGACTTAGAATTCTTTAAGGATTGATTTTTTATATGTATATATGTACATACATTATAGTATCTATCTATCTATCTATCTATCTATCTATCTATCTATCTATCTATCTCCATCTCTATCTCTCTAGCCATCTATCCATCTATCCATCCATCTGTCCATCTGCCTATCTGTTTATCTATCTATCTATATGTCTATCTATCCAGCCATCTGTCCATCTGCCTATCTATTTATCTGTCTGTCTATCTACCTATCCATCCATCTGTCCATCTGCCCATCTATCTGTCATTCTGTCTGTGTCTCTTTCTGTCTGTCTATCTCTCTATCTATTTAGCTATCAACCTTTCTACATTTTTATTTGAGTTTTACAACAATTCTGGGAGGTAAGTGCTATTGTTATTCCCGTTTTACAGAGGAACAAATTGAAACAAAGGGTGGTTAAGTGACTGAGTCAGAGTTACACAGATGGAAAATATCTAAGGCTGGATTATTAACTGTCTCCCTTCTAATTAAAGTTTCATTAATTTTTGCTTGCACGAAACCTATTCTATTATACAAGATAAAAATTGTCTTTTTCTGTCATACTCTAATTTTTTTCTTGATCAAGAGCTCCTCCATTTTGAATAGGTATGGACAGACTTTCCTTCCGTGCTTCTTCAATAAGCTTTATCTATGACATTTTATATCTATGTTAATTACTGTGTTATATAATAAGGCATTAGCCTAAATCTAATTTCCAGATTATGTATCAGTTTTTGCAGCAGTTTGAAAAAAATTTAGTCCATATCCTAGTATTTGGGAGTCCTTAAACTTACCAAAAACACCCTGTTGTTATGATTATTTGCTTCTGGATCAAGTAGGCCTATCTGTTCTACTCATCACCTTGACTATTTATTAACTGAGACCAAATAGACTGATGATTACTTCTTTTTAGTATTGTTTGAGATCTTATGCAGCTAGACTCTCTTCCTTCCCATTTTTTCCATTTCTCCTTTGAAATTTGTGACCTTTTTCCCCCCATGTCAATTTTGTCCCTTTTCTGGTCTTACTCTATAAAGAATTCTTTTGGTAGTTTTGATAGGGCAAAAAAATAAGTAAATTTGTATTATCATTTTTTTAACATCAGCATTGTCCAATAATTTTTGGTAT
Organism: Gracilinanus agilis; assembly: GCF_016433145.1. Taxonomy (NCBI): domain Eukaryota; kingdom Metazoa; phylum Chordata; class Mammalia; order Didelphimorphia; family Didelphidae; genus Gracilinanus; species Gracilinanus agilis. Next base: position 6,098,305 of record NC_058133.1, on the reverse strand, counting down.
TGGTCTTTTTTTCTGTCTCTTAAAACCTGATTATTTATCTGATTACATTTTTTCTTTTCAAAAAATCAGTTCCTATTTTTACTCATCAAGAAAATTTAAAATGTTCTTTGTTACTCTCTTTGAATTTCAGAATTTCTAATTTTAATTTAGCTAAGGTTTTTATATTTGTTGCTATTCTAGTGTTTAATAAATGCTTGTTGATTGAACCAATTTTCATATATGTTTGTATTTGCTAATTGTATATTTTCTTTCATCATATCCTTTTAGACTTTTCTTTCTTTTTTGTACTTTAGCTCCTCACTTTACAAAGAAAATGATGAAAAGGTGATCAACACTAGTGATTTGTAATTGAAACAGTCTTCCCTCTACTGTCCTTCTTCTCTTCCCCTCACTCAGATCCTTATCACTTATTCTTAAGCTTTCTTTCTTTTACTTTGAATCCCTCTTCCAGATCCACCAAGGTTTGTTTATTTTGTTGATGACTAGCCCCTCCTCAATTCTGCCTTCCTTCTTTAACCTCTTATCTTCCCCTTTCCTTGGCTCTTTTCCTGTTGAGATTAATGAATTTCTACACCAAACTCTGTGTGTTCAACCCTCCTTTGTGCAATTCAAATGATATTTGGTTTTTATTGTGTTTGTTCTCCCCTTTGAGTGTCTGAATAGTCTTCTCCTTGTACAACCTGATTAAGAGAAATAGAAAGTTCTGCCTGCTTCCTCCTCATTTCTTCCCTGGAGTATTTCCTTTTTTCTTCTTTTTCTTTCCTATCATAACCTGATCAAAACAAAGTGAAATGACTCCAGGTCCCATGTTGTATCTTTTATTGTTTTTTGAAGATAGTATTCTAAAGAAAGAGGCATCTCTTTCCTTCTTATTGGAAGGGAAGGACTTCATCATTATTTAGCCTTATTCCAACTTCTCAACCGTCTTTACCTTTCTTGCCTTCTCTTTCTTCCTAGTTTTGCTGTTGGCATCTTAAAGTTTGTGCTCTAAATTCTTTCGACTCAATGTTCAACTTTCCTTGACCTGTTTTCAAGGTTAGCCAATTTTATTGCAAGCGTCTTATGTTTTCTTTTATTTCTCAAACTTTTGATCTCATTCTATGGCTTTTTGTTGACTAATGGAGCCATTCTGTGTGGTCTACTCTAATTTTCAAGAAATCTTGTGTTTGGTCAAGTTCTGCTAGCTTCTATCTAAGATATTTTTTCCCATCCTGTTTCTCCCCTCACTTCTAGGCTTTTATTACTTTTGTAATGCCATTTGGAAATAATTTGCTTATTTTCTTCCACAAACACTTGTAGTCATTGTGGCCAACCTATTTTGTTCTGTTTCTTTTTCTGTTTACTCATATCTCTAGCTTCACATACTGACTGGCTAATTGGTTCCAGGGCCATGTTTATCTTCATCTTGTGTTCTTGAATGTGCAGTTAGGCCCTGTTTGGTCTGGACCTCAGTGTCTTGGGCTTCTGCCTCCCTGCTATGTCCACACTTAAATCACTGCAGGTTTTGGTGTCTCTAGCCTCTCAGTGTCCACTCTCAATGGTGCTTCAACTTTCTGGCCTATTAATCAATGCTTGTGCTGCCTTCTTTGGCAGGACCTCTCTTCCAGGGCCCCCATTTCATTTATAATCCATTGGCATTTGTGATATATCAGTCTATTAAGCTTTATCATTTTCCACACCGTGATTTTATCAATCTAACTCTTGAGGTATATAATTTGATTAACTATTTCAATTCAGGAGGTGGAATTAATAAATATTTTCTGATGAATGGCTTTCCCTTTCTCTTTTCTCTAAGGCAACATGGTCTTTTTTAGCTCATTGTTCTGTCTTACAAAACTCACCTCGTTCTCCGTGAACTCAACACTTTAAATGCATCATCAGAGAACATGAATTCATTATCGTTCTTGCATAAAATCAATTCACCTAGGCAACAATTAAAATAAAAAAAAAACTGTCCAAGTCCTGAGTGATAGAAAGCTGCATGACCAAGCCCATTCAGCATCTTCAATCAGGAGTGTTTTTCACTCTTCTCCAAGTACAGATTTTCTCTCCATTTAAGACCATTCTTCCCTCGCTCCCAGTCCATTGTCACTATTCACAAAGAAGCCAAAGAGAGGGGAAGACCATGATGCATGGCATCAAGCACAATTAGGGCTGAGTGGAGTCTGACTAGCTTTTTATGCCCTTGGCTTTATGCTCTTTCCATCCCCTACAGGTGTTCCAGGAGGCTACATCGGCTCCCTCCTATCATATGGGTGTCTTCAAGAAAGGCCGCAAGCCCGTTTGGTGGGGATATTGTAGACAAGACTCTTATTCCAATGCTGGTTGGTTGGATGGATCTGAGAATCAGAATGATGGAGCCAGAAACCACCTGAAGGCCAAGAGGTGCTGGGACTTGTCCTGGGTCATGGAGCCACATAGCCCTTGAGGCAGGATTTGAACCCAGATCTTCCAGACTTGAAGTCCTCATTCAGAATCTATTCATGGATGCTTCCTGGCCTCCACTGTCTGTTTTTCACACTTTCCGCACTTCTCCGGGCTTTCTCCACAGCTCTTACGCATTTACCTGGCTTCTAGGCACAGCACGTCCTGGCCAAGCAGCATTGAGGAAGCGGCCCTCTATTTGTTCCTGGAGGACCTTCATCACGGAGGAGCCGCCCTCCCAGCAAGCCTCGGGGCGTGGAGAAGAGACAGAAAACAGGCCTTCCGGAAATGTAAGACTCCCATTTCTCTGGGAGGGAGGCTCTGGCTCCTCCCCAACACAGGGAGTCCCGCCCCGGGAAGCTTCAGAGAGTGCGCGGGCTCCACCCCCAGCGCGTCCCTGGGGTGTGCAAGGCCAGCAGCCACCGGAAGGGCAGCCACGGGCTGCGGGTGAGCATCAAACAGGTCAATGACATCATGGCTGGACCTCCTGCCACAGAGACAACGAGGGAGGCTCCAGGCACAAGTCCGGGCGCTCGTTTTCCCAGAATACATCGCTCTGGGAGGGGACGTCCAACACGTGGGCCCCTGAGGGAATGTGGTGGGAAAGAATCCCCTCACTGAGAGGAGGAGGGCCGAGGGGGTCTGGCGCAGTGCGGTGGGCTGGAGGGCCGCGGATGTCCGGCACCGGTCCGGTGATCTGTCTCAGCCTCCCCTGCAGAATCTCCTAATCCGTCATTCTGATAATCCGCCTTTCCAGCGATATGGCCTCGGGCGGACGAACAAACCCCACAATCACAGTGGTGGAGCGGTAAGGGACCCCGGAGGGACCCCAGAGGGACCCCGATCCTCCTGAGAGGCCCCTGAAGCGTGCCGTGGCAGCAGAGGGCTGACCATAGTGCCATGAGCATGCACTCCTTAGACCTGAGTTCGAGTTCTGTCTCTTGCTGCCTGTGCCTTGTGCAACCCTCCTTACCTCACCTAAGTTTCCGTTTCCTTTTCTGTAAAAGGAGGGGCAGACATGGCTTCTGAGGTCTCTTCCAGCTCTAGTCTTTGGGGTTCAAGCGAGGGGGCGCCCATTCTCTCCCATGTCAGCCCATCCCCCTTTGGGGCAGCACTAACGAGAGAGACCGAGTCTCAGGATGCTTCTCCCTAAGCACACTGCAGAGGACCAATTCAGCCATTAGCGTGCCAAGCAGAACCGGTCCGGTCCACCTCCCACGTGGAATGGCCTCTCATGCTTAGATGCTCGAGGTTTAGCACCAGGTTTTCATGAGGATCAGAGGGGAAAGTGTATATAGCCATATCCCCATTGTTATGGTCTAATTAGCATTTTCTGTAGTGCTTTATTCAGGACTAAAATCTTTCAGATGGCATCAGGGCCAAAGTTTTCCGCAAAAAAAATGACCCGTGATTTTTCTTTTATTTCTCTTTAAAATATGTATTAGTGATGCCATTGGTTTTGTAAGCCCTCGCCTTCCATCTTAGAATAAATATTATATATTGGTTCCAAGGCGGAAGAGTAGCCAGGGCTAGGCAATGAGGGCAAAGTGACTTGCCCAGGGTGACATGGCTAGGAAGTATCTGAGGCCAGATCGCAACCCAGGACCTCCCATCTCTGGGCCTGGCTCTCAGGCCACTGAGCCACCTAACTGCCCCTGATACCATCATTTTAATAATATTCTGTCTTATTCTTCACTCTGAGCCCTCCCTCATTAGAAAAAAAATATCATGAAGCCCATTTAGCAGATGAAGGATTGAATCTGCAAATGCATACAGCACTTGGTTGTGGTAGGCCCCCACCTGTTACCAAGAAGTAAATATTCACCTTCAATCCAGGTTTTGGCAACTTTTCCATTTACATCTCAAAGTAACCCCAAAAAGCCAATATAGCCAATGCACTGGGCAATGTAGGCGGAATTCGGCCCCTGTCCTAAGTCTGCTTAGGAAGGAGGCTGACCCCTGGCTTGTTGGTTCACGTTCTGGCCCCCATTAATAGAGGGTTCTAAAGCCTGGCGGGGGACAGAGGGCGTGCTGTGGCTCACAAGGCCTGCAGCAGGGATGTGACAGAGGGGAATCCGCACCTGACTCCCAACCCCCTGCTTTCCCCGTTATCCAACATGGTCCACGTCTTCTTCACTCAAGAGCTGCCACTAGCTTGCGGCTAGTGGATACAGAAAGAGGGGGGGATGCTTACAGGAAACCGAGGATGTCAGCCTTGAGGCGAGGGCTGGCTCCTTGGACCCTTGAACCCAAAGACCAGAGTTTACACATTGATCCAACCATTGTGGAAAGATCATCTGAAACCTGGTGCAAAGACCATAAACACATGTGCCCTCTTTGACCAGTCATATCCCTCCTAGTTCTACGTCCCAAAGAGAACCAAGATTGTGGAGAAGGATGGACTGGCCCAAAGATCTTTCTAGCAGTTCTTTTTGGAGTGACAAAGAACTGGACCTGAAGGGCTGTCCACCAACTGCGGACTGGCCAAATAAGTTGTGCAATGGGACTGTAATGGAGTAGACTGGTGTGCCTTCAATAATAATGGAGTAGATGTAATGGTGTGCCTTCAATAATGGAACAGATGTAATGGTGCCTTCAATAATAATGGAGCAGATGTAATGGTGCCTTCAATAATAATGGAGTAGATGTAATGGTGTGCCTTCAATAATAATGGAGTAGATGCAATGGTGTACCTTCAATAATAATGGAGTAGATGCAATGGTGTGCCTTCAATAATAATGGAGTAGATGCAATGGTGCCTTCAATAATAATGGAGTAGATGTAATGGTGCCTTCAATAATAATGGAGTAGATGTAATGGTATGCCTTCAGTAATGGAGCAGATGTAATAGTGTGCCTTCAATAATAATGGAGTAGATGTATTGGCGTGCCTTCAATAATGGAGCAGACGTAATAGTGTGCCTTCAATAATAATGGAGTAGATGTAATGGTGCCTTCAATAATAATGGAGTAGATGTAATGGCATGCCTTCAGTAATAATGGAGTAGATGTAATGGTGCCTTCAATAATAATGGAGTAGATGTAATGGTGTACCTTCAATAATAATGGAGTAGATGTAATGGTGCCTTCAATAATAATGGAGTAGATGCAATGGTGCCTTCAATAATGGAGCAGATGTAATGGTGTGCCTTCAATAATAATGGAGTAGATGCAATGGTGCCTTCAATAATGGAGCAGATGTAATGGTGCCTTCAATAATAATGGAGTAGATGCAATGGTGTGCCTTCAATAATGGAGCAGATGTAATGGTGCCTTCAGTAATAATGGAGTAGATGTAATGGTGCCTTCAATAATAATGGAGTAGATGTAATGGTGTGCCTTCAATAATAATGGAGTAGATGTAATGGTGTGCCTTCAATAATAATGGAGCAGATGTAATGGTGTACCTTCAATAATAATGGAGCAGATGTAATGGTGCCTTCAATAATAATGGAGTAGATGTAATGGTGTGCCTTCAATAATGGAGCTGATGTAATGGTGTCTTCAATAATAATGGAGCAGATGTAATGGTGCCTTCAATAATAATGGAGTAGATGTAATGGTGTGCCTTCAATAATGGAGCAGATGTAATGGTGTCTTCAATAATAATGGAGTAGATGCAATGGTGCCTTCAATAATGGAGCAGATGTAATGGTGCCTTCAGTAATAATGGAGTAGATGTAATGGTGCCTTCAATAATAATGGAGTAGATGTAATGGTGTGCCTTCAATAATGGAGCTGATGTAATGGTGTCTTCAATAATAATGGAGCAGATGTAATGGTGCCTTCAATAATAATGGAGTAGATGTAATGGTGTACCTTCAATAATAATGGAGTAGATGCAATGGTGCCTTCAATAATGGAGCAGATGTAATGGTGCCTTCAATAATAATGGAGTAGATGTAATGGTGTGCCTTCAATAATGGAGCAGATGTAATGGTGCCTTCAATAATAATGGAGTAGATGTAATGGTGTACCTTCAATAATAATGGAGTAGATGCAATGGTGCCTTCAATAATGGAGCAGATGTAATGGTGCCTTCAATAATAATGGACAAGATGATTACAAGAAAACCCAGAAATACTTCTGTGATGTGATGAAAAGTGAAGTGAGCAGAACCAAGAGAACTTCGGATGCAGTAACAGCCATAATTTACAACAATCAGCAATGTTATCAGCAATGCACGGGTTCGGGACAGCGCCAAGGGACTCACTACCAAAAAGGCCTCGTGTCACCACAGAAGAAACCGATGGAGTCTGACCGCAGATTGAAGCATTCTGCACCTTATTTCCTCCATTAATTTTTTTTTCTGTAGTGTAAGGGATACACATCTTCTTTCATAAGAAGACAAACATGGAAATGTGAACTGTATGATTACACATGTATAACCTGAATCATATTACCTGCCATCTTAGGGAGTGGGGAACATGGGAGTAGGGGAGAGAACATGAATCTGAAAGGTCAGAAAATGATTATTAAAAATGGTATCAGCTGGAAAAGAAATAATTTAAACATTAAGTTTTAAAAAGTATACTTCAGCAGTTGGACTATGTCTAAGTGAATGGGGAGAACAAGAGAAAAATGGGTCTCTAGGACTAGACACCCTAAGAGGGAGGGGATGCATTATAGGAGATCCTATGGTGTCAATCTCTGGGGGAAGACAGTGGTTTCAAAGGAATCTGGCTTCCTTATAAGATGGAGAGTCTATTTTCTTTTTTTTTTCTTTTCTTTTGTTGCTTTTGGGTTGGGAAAGGCCAATCAAGCACCAAATGATACAGCCATTATGCATTAGGCAGCAGTGATTTTGAATAAACTTTTGGCTTCTCATTTGTAGATTCTGAAAAATGTATTTGCATAGGATTTTTCTTTTTGCCTATAACTATGAATCACTTAAGAGAGGACTGTTCACTGTTTTGAGGCTCCCATAGGGCACTGCTGAAGTTAGTGAAAAGATTGCCTAACGTGCTCTATCTGGAAAAGGCCAACGTTTTCAGCCAATTCTTGAAATGGAGGTGGTTGGGGTCAGAATATACCCTTGAGGTTTTTGGTGATATATTTTTATACATATACCATCTTCTCTATCTTTGAATTAAACATCCCATTATAAAATATAGATGATATTATATTGAACTGGGATGCTAATGAATCGCCCCAGACAATGGAGAACAGCTCCCATGGTGGAACTCAAGCTGATGGCAGTGGAAAAATACCCCTCATAATCAACCCCTCAGGGTGATCACTGGAGCCCTGAGAGAAAATAGAGCCCACCCAAATCTGGGAGAAAGAATCAGAACTCTCACAGTACATTAGGAAGGATTTTTTTTTTGGCAGACTTTCCTGTGAAGTGTTAAGTTCTATTAAAAACATCCTTGATTAACCCTTTGGGCACACTGAATGTCAATGCCAAAACAGAAATGAAGAAACAATGGACAAATTTCCTGTCTCAGGGAAGAGTGGGGGAAAAAAAGGAAGTTTCCTGCAATTCTTTGCCTGCCTTCTTGTGAGACATTTGAGACCTAAAATGGGATGATTTAGTGAGAATCAGAATGTGGAGAGATTTTTCTTTCTTCCTTATAAAGCATAATGCCTTATGCCTGGATCTTCGTTCTTTGGGTTGATGCCAGAGAAGAGAGTAGCTTTTTCTTGGACCCAGGCCTCAGAAACTGATCTGAGCTTCTACCTGTGGTCTTAAGACAACTTTGTTCTGGGAAGACTCCAACATCTCAGCCTGGGTACATTTATCAAAATGACAGAGGGATGGATGGAGAAAAATTCAGTGGAAGCTATGAGGAACAAAAGAGAGAGCACCCATATTTTGAAAGGCATTAGGAGGATTAAGGGCAAAGGGAAAAAAAAATCATGTTATGGGAGAGGAGCCTTTCCAAGAAGAGGTTGCCTGTTTTACTTTGTTACAAGGGAGACTAACCTCCATCTTGAAGACAAGGACAGAGTCTATCTGGAAATGAGTGTGATGCAAAAACAACAGTATCTTTCAATCAATGAGCATTTATTTAAAGATAACTCTGTGCCAGGGACTGTGTAAGTCCTGGGGACACGAAGGAAGGCAGAAGCTATCCGGCTTCACCAGGATCTCCCTATCTGAGAAGGAGGCAGCTTGGATTGAACTGCATAAGTGTAAAGATGGAGTCAAGGTCAGATGAAAGACACTAATGGGGCATGGGAAAGGCTTCTTGAAGAAGGTGGGATTGGAATGAAATCCGGAAGGAAGTGGCTAGTGAAGCTGATTGGCTTCAAACATGGAGATGTTAGCTGGAAAGCCTCTTGCGTATTTTACCTTGCTTTATAATGGGTGATAATTGCTTGCTTTAAAACAAAAGAAAAAGGGAAAGAACAAAACTAACAGGACTTGTTTAATGATGGGGAAGGGTAAAGAAATACTGAATCCATCAAGGTAATGTTTGCATTTACTTGAAATGAAGATGGATGAAAATGAAATGAATTCCTCTTCCTTCTCAGACTGAGTCTTCTCCTGGGTATTATCCACCAAACAAAATGAAAGTATGAAGACAATTCCTGAGCAAATACTTCCAATACCCTCTTCTCTCTACTTGGGCTCCTGGACTCCTCTAGTACTCTTTTAAATGTACATTCAATTAGATTGCCACTGTAAGCTGTGCTACAGGGCAGTCACATCACAAAGCAGGTAGGGAAAGACAATAATGGATGTGATGCTCTTGATTATAGCAAGGAACGAGACAGAAATAGGTGCCTGCCAATTGAGGAAGGAATTGGGGCATATATATGGTATAGATTTTTTCTACACCATAATAAATGATGAATACAATGGACTCTGGAAATATGGGAATAACTTATTGACTGATTGATGTAGCATGAAATGTGAAGAACCAGGAGACCAATCAACAGGATGACCACAATGATAATGTGAGGGGAAATTACTTTCAAAGACCTCAGGCTTCTGACCAAAGTAGAGACCAATTATGACTCTAATGCAAAGGCTAATGAGGGTGTATATTTCTAGCCTCTTGGAGGAGAAGCGAGGCCATAGCAGGTCCAACCAAGACACAGATTTCCATGCATGGGCTAATATGTTGATTTCTTTTGCTGGATCATGCATCTATTAAAAGGGTAGGTCGCAATTGGTATAGAGGGGAGGTGATTAGTAGGTAATGAATTCATGGAAAAAGAGCATGGACATAATTTTATTTTAATGTAAAAATACAAAAAAAAAGACACTAATGAAGTGACTTTGCTATACCTTATAAAACATATATCCTAAGATGCATACACATGTGTGTATATATGAAATGGGCTCAAATACTCCCTTTAACCAGATGTATGAAGGTAAGTAAGTCACATGACATTTCCAGGTATCATTTTAAGATGATCCTTTGCTGAGAAGCTGCTAACTTGCTTTCCTGAAAGAGTGTTTCCTTACCTAGAAGGTAAGTACCCTCTACTAATGAAATCATAGATCTAGTCCTATCCCCTACAGACAGATGTTTATTTCTTATTTTTTCCTAAAGATATTTTATTTTATGAATTATATGTAACAACAAATTTCCACATAAGTTTTCTGAAGTTATAGGATGCAAATTGTCTCCCTTCCTTCTTTCCCTCCCTTCTCCCAGAAGTGGTAAGCAATTTGATCTGGGTTATGCATGTGTTATTATGCAAAACATATTTCCATGTTGTTCATTTTTAAGAGAATAATCATATAAAACCAAAACTCCAAAATAAAAATCCAAAGAATCTAAAGTGAAAAATCACCTGCTTTATCTGCATTCTGACTCCAACAATTCTTTCTCTGGAGGTGGGTAGCATTCTTTGTCATAAGTCCTCCAAAATTGTCCTGGGTCATTGTATTGCTGAGAGTAGCCAAGTCTTTCATAGTGGATCATCCCACAAAGTGTACAATGTTCTCCTGGTTCTGTTTATTTCACTCTGCATCAGTTCATGGAAAACTTTCCACAGATGCTTGTTTTTTAAAGAAAATCAGATATAATGGAAGGCCATAGTTTTGTTTTTTTTTTTTTTATACAGAAAGTCTCTCTTATTATCTTTGAAATATTTGTTTATTGATGATTACTAAGTCCTCAATTGGAAAGAAAATATAAGAAAGAAGAGGAAAAGCTAGCCCAGGAATCCCTAAAGAAGTTCTTGTTGCAGCTTTGTCTTTGACCTCTCATAAAGGGTTGTCTTCATTCCTTTGTCTGTAAAACGAGGGAGTTTGCCCAGAAGACCTGGGGTGTCCCTTCCAACTCTATAATTGAGTGAAATCACCAGAAAATTTCTTTTGGATGTTGAGTTGTTCTCAACTTTTCATGATCACTTTTGGGGTTTTATTAACAGATACTAGAGTACTTTGCCATTTCCTTTTCCATTGCATTTACAGATAAGGAAACTGAGAAAGACAGGGTTAAATGACTTGTCCATGGTCACACAGCTAGTAAGTTCTGAGGCCTGATTTGAATTCATGAAAATGAGTCTTTCTGTCTCTAGGCCTGGTACTCTTTTCACTGCCCCATATAGCTAACTGCAAATGACTTTAGATCTCCAGATGAAGCAGAATCACCTATTTTCCTTAAGGGTGTAGAAGACCTGAAGTCACTGAAAGGTGTCTGTACTCAGACTTCTCCTCATACCTTAACTATTAATATTCTGACCAAGTAAGCCTTTGGTGGAAATTCTTTAGCAAAAAGTTCCATAGCCTCTTCCCTCACTCTCTACCATTCCGCAAAACTCTAAGATTGCAACCAGAAAGCATTCTTAGACTGAACTGGAGATTCCTCAACCTCTCCAAGAAAAGGGCAATCAATTTTTGCTAGAAGACCTTTAGAAAGGAATAACCCTCTACCTCAGATGCCATTTTATCCCTTTTTAAAAAAGGTCTAAGTTTTTGAAAATTTTTGGTTTCCTTTTTTTTTCTTTTGTGGGATGGTGTTATTTGTTTTGGTTTTCCCCTGACATCAAGCTTAAATGTTCTTCTTTGCAATTCCCACCCATTAGCATTGATTAAGCCCAGTGGGGAGAAAAGAAACATTCATTATTAAGTGCCTACTATGTGCCAGGTAATGTACCCTTTTTTCCCCACAGGTATATTTCATTGGATCCTCATAAAATCCCTTGGCAGTAGATGCTGGTATGATCCTCATTTTATAGATGAGGCAATTAAGCTATAGATGAGGCAACTAAGCAAACAGAGGTGAAATGATTTGAGCAGGTTTATGAAGTGGTAGAGTGTCTGAGGCTAGATTCAAACTCAGGTCTTATAGCTTCGAGATCCTACACTTGGTCAGCTATACCACATCACTTCCTGTAGGGAAGATAGAAATCCTCTGGTAAAGAGAGCATTAGTTTCAAAAGTAACAAATCAGGGTTGAGACAGCCCCATATTTTTAAAAGAATGAAATGGAAAGTCTTAGATTAGGACTCAAAAAATCTGGGCTCAAATTCTGCCACTCAACCCCTGTGTAACCTTGGCAAGTCACTTGAATTCATGGTTCCTTCTGTCAGACAATAAGGATTTTTTAAGTCCCTACTAGAGGCCAGGGATATGCCAAGCACTGGGCATCCATAGATAAATAGAAACAGACAGCTCTTGCACTTAGGTAGCTTAAAATTGTGAGAATAATTCTGACGCCCTTACTCAATTTAATTAGCAGTTACTCAGTTCATTGGGAGTTAACAGGTATTTGTTTTACTAGATAGATTTATACTGTAATAGTTAGACCTGATAAAAAGATTTATCTTAGCTTGTAATGCTATATTAGCACTGACTTCCTCACTCCTAAGTATGGTATACTTGAAATAAAACTCAGATACCTCAGCAATAACCCTCACCCCTATGAATCACTACTGCCATTTCTAAGAGACCTTTGTATTAAAACCACAACTTCCTAAGGTCCCCCGTCAAGATGTACTGAAACCCTAAGATGCTGCTGACAAAGTCTTTAGACCTATGGAAAGTTCCCAAAATACCGTTGACAGGGTATTAGTAATTGATGGCCTGTGAAAAGCCTCCAGTTAAAAGACTAATGATTGATGTACCTTGGTCGATTATGGATTATAGGAATTATTCCCCCACTTATGAAGATGGCCAGCCATGGAATTGTACACCCCATTTTATTTTTGGTAACCATCTAAAAATTAGACCATGGGGAAAATCTTGGATCCAATTGAATAGTGACCACTGGTCTTCCTAACAAATTCAATTTGCTCAAAGCTCTGCCTCCATGTACCTTCACTGCTATTTGAATTTGTTTTGGCCAAGATAGCCTAATGGACTTTGTAAAATGAGAGATTGAGCTTAAAGTCTGAGGTTCCTTCTAGTTCTAAATCTATGATCAACATGCCAGAATCTCGTAAGCTATTAGAAAAGTCCACTTTTTAGTGATTTGTGACTTTGTACAATAACCTAAAACAAAAGCATAAAAACTTATATTTATAATTAGATCTATGGCTGCTTAACTACCCTACCTTCCTCTCTGGACTTCACTTTCATAGCCTGGTTCCCCCTTTTCAACCCTGTTTTTATGTATTGTCCCATTATTAGAACTTAAGCTCCTTGAGGGCAGGGGCTGCCTTTCTTTTTACTTATATTTGTATTGTCAACATTTGGCACATAATCCTTGCTTGAAAAATGCTTTTCCACAGCTCTAGGGATGACTGATTGCAGATTGAAGCATACTATCATTTATTTCCTCAATGAATTTTTCTCTAGTGCACACAATAAGCATCTTGTTTCACAACCTGTTGAACATGAAAATATGTACTATATGACACTAGCTATATCATACTACCTGACTTTTTGGGGAGGGGAGAATTGTAGGAGAGAGAGAGAACATGGATAGCAAAATGTTAGAAAACATTAAAAATTATGTTGACATGCAATCTGAAAAAATAAATAAATTAAAAAGAAAGGAAACTGAAGTTGGACTCTCCTATCTTTCCTTGGAATAACTCATGGTAAAGAAAAAAATTACCTGGACATATGGTCAATCCTTTTTGCTCCCAAACTCTGTGTTCTGGGTCCTTGTGCTTCGATTGGTAGGATTCTTTCTTTACCCACTAACTCACTAAGTCACATCTCTTTTTTAATTTTACTCCCAAGCCATTTCCTTGCTAACCACCTTACCTCTCTGCACATTGTGTCATAGCACCCTCCCATCCCTATCATGCACACTCTCCTTCTCAGAGTTCTGGAAGCACAGTCAAGTGCAAATTACCATTCCTACTGGAAAGATATGTCAGTCTACTACCCTGTGGCTCTACTACTTTACATTTGTATTATTTTTCAAACAAAAACACCCATCTTTGTGCCTCCAATTCCCTATATAAATTGTTCCTTCCTGTTATAAGTTCTTTAAGGGTCAAGACTTTTTTTTTTCTATTGTACTAGTATTCCTAGTACTTAGGATGGTTTGTGCTCTGACAAATGAGTACCTAAAATTGCTTTTCATCCATTCATTCAGTGAGGGTGTGGATATATTGAATGAGTACAATAAATTTCCCAGTTACTTAGATTGAAACTGGAAGATACTTTAGAGGTCATGTAATACAATCTCCTTATCTTACAAATGAGGAGATTGAGGTACAAAGAAGGGAGGTAACTTGACCAAGAGCCATGGATAGTAAGTTCCCAAGTTACTATTTGAATTTCTCCATTCTGGCTGTCAATCCTGTGCTCCTTCTACAAGGTTAGTCCATTGCTGTGCTATCCTAAGTGATATATATATATATATATAAATGGGTCACACAACATCACTGTTGTACAGATGTTTAACAAGACCAGACTCTAAAATGAATTAACCTTAGTTACATTTTGAAAAATGGATTCAGCAAGGAAACCCATGAGCCAAGACTATTTGATGAAGAGGATCTGAAGGAGCAGAACACAAAGAGTATCTTTAAATAGCTTTATACTCAGGCAGGGAATCACAATAGCACAAAAGACCAGTGGATTCTTCAAGCAAGGCAGCAGAAATTTCATGTTTCTTCACAGGAACCATAAGTGGGGAAAGAGGATGACAATGGTTCAAAGGACCTCCATCTTGACCTTTACAAAAATCATAAGAAACGATGGCAAAAGAGCCTCAAGATCAAGGTGGAAAAGAAAATTCCACACCTGTCATCAACCATTTTAAGAACCAGATATATAGTTAAGCTCTTGGCATTACACTAATATATTATGAGAAAATATGACTTTACATAATGATTTATCACTTCTTAGAGAAATACATCAGTGCCTTGTTTCCATTTTTAAAGCCAAATATTCAAGAAATTTTGCTCACCTAAGCAAAAATAGCACACTTAGCTCCACCTGCCTCCAAAGTCCCTTATTGAGAATGTTTTAATAATGATGATGATGATGAAAATGATATCAACTAAAATGTACGTAATATTTTAAGGTTTGCCAGTTGGTTTGTATTTCTTATCACAGTTGACATAAATTTGAGGGGGGATTAGAGAAAATGTCTTCGAATGAGGGTCAAGGAATGAAATAAGAAAAAGAAAAAAATCAACAATGACATAGGAGGGAAGAAATGATTAGGAGGCCTTTTCAAATTTCAGAATTTGGCTTCAGTTGAGTGAAAATATTGCAGAAGGTTAGAATGTAATTACTTTTAAAAGAGAATTTAGTTCAGACCTATTTCTTACCAATGAAAGTAAATGAGGCCTGGAGAATTCACCAAAGCCTACTCTGGGATTGAATTAGAACTCACATCTATGTTTATATTTGGGAATGTTTAGAATGGACAAGAAAAGCCTCAAGACACACATGGGCTTCTCCTTAAATATGTGAATGGTGATTCTGTGAAAGGACAATTACTTTTCTTCTGCTTGGCCCCAGGGACAGAATAAGGAAGAATGGGTGTAAATTTAAGTGGACATTTCCCTAATTGTTAGTGATTTAGAAAATATGGCTATAGATTATTTTTTTTCTGGAAAACTGACAATTCATATCTTTTGATACTATGTCAACTGGACAGTTACATGCATTCTTCAAACTTTGAATAAATTTTCATATATTTTATAATAAGACTTTTAGCTAAGATTCTTACTACAAATATTTTTTCCAGTTCATTTTTTCCTTTCCAAACTCATCATTTATTTGTGCAAGGAAATATTTAATTTTATGTAATGAAAAATGTCCTTTTTTGTCTTGGTGATTCTTTCTATCTCTTTTTTCATTATGTAGTTTTTGAAAAGAAGCAGATTTAGAATTTGTGTCAGGAAAAACCTCCTAATAACTTAGAGCTGGTGAAACATGGAATAGAATGGACAGCCTTTACAAACAGTGTGCCCACCTATTGGGCAGGACTCTACAATTCTATAATACTATAAACAGAGGTTTTCTTAGGAGCTGGCACATTCCTCATTGCAGAATGTCTTTAAATAAATGCTGGACAATTGCTTGTTGATTACGTTGTAAGAAGATGCTTTTTCATGAGTGGAGTGGCCGAAATAAAGGGTTACTTCTAGTCCAGGATCAAATATCGACTACTCTAACTTGAGCCACTGGTACATCTCTAAGGCCCTTTCTTAAGAGTCCTGGCCTAGGCATACATCATTAATGAATTTACTAATAAGATCATATGATAACTGAATAAAATGCATCAAGGAGGCACAGATATTAAGAAATATGTTTTTAAAGTTTGCAGAGGGGGTAGAGTCAAAATGGCTGTTTAGAAGCAGCAAAAGTTCAGTCCTCTGTGAAAATCCTTTCATACCAAAAAAAAGTGCTTTGAGGGGGACAGAAAACCAAATACAACAACAGGACAGAGCCAGGGGACATTCCTGCTCAAATCAACCTAAAAAGTACACAGAGAAGGTTGAAAATATGAAACACCTCTTTGATAAAAACAACAGACATGGAAAATAGATCCAGGAGAGACAATTTAAGAATTACTGGACTATTGGAAAAATCCTGACAAAAGAAAAAGCCTGGACATCATTCTACAGGAAATTACTGCCCAGACATTCTTGAACAAGAGGGTAAAGTACAGATTGAATGTATCCACAGATCTCCTCCTGCTTTAAATCCCCAATTGACAACACCTAGGAATGGTATATCCAAGTTCAAGAACTTCCAGACCAAGGGAAAGATACTATAAGCTGCTAAAAAAGAAACCATTCAGATATCATGGAGCCACAGTTAGGATAACAGAGGACCTGGCTATATCCACACTGAAGGACTGGAAGCATGGAATATGATATTCTGGAAAGCAAGGGAACTGGGTCTACCACCAAGAATCAATTACCTAACAAAATTGACTATATTCTTGCAGAGGAACGTATGGTCATTTAATAAAATAGAAGACTTCCAAGCATTCCTAAAGAAAAGACTTGACTTAAACAGTAAACTTGATGCCCAAACACAGAATTCAAGAGAATCATCAAAAGGTAATTAAGAAAGGGAAAAAAATTAAGGGAGCCAATAAGTTCAAATGATTTTTATTCCTATGAGAAAAGATGATATTGCTAACTCTTAAAAATTGTTATTATCATGAGGATGACTAGAAGAAGTACACTTAGAGGGTACAGTAACAAACTGCATAGGATGCTATGTCAAAAAAATATATATGCATATATATATATACATATATATATATATAAAACTATGGGTAAAAAAGAGGATAATACTAAGAGAAATGGGAAAAGAGATAAAATGGGGTAAATTTATATTTCATAAAGAAGCACATGGGGGGCTGGGGAGAAAATACCAATACAATGGAAGGGTGAAAGAGGTTGGAGACAGGTAATATTTAAATCTTAACTTCACTGAAATTGACTCAGAGAAGGAAGAACAATCATATCAATTTGGACAGAGAATTGTATTGGGCCCTATAGAGAAGTAGAAGGGTAATAAATGGATTGGTGGGGAGGGTAGCAATACAAGGGAGAGAGAGTGTGGGGTCATTTAAAAGGCACTATAGTAAGATGGGAATAAATAAGAGGAGAGGGGTTGGGAAGGGGAGTGACATTAGGGAGAGGAAAGGGAAGAGAATGAGTAAAAGCAAAAAGTTGGAGGGGAGGAAAAGAGGGATAAGAAAAAAGGCAGAATCTAAGGAGGAAGTCAAAATGGAGGGGAATACACAGACAGTAATCATAACTGTGAATGTTAATGGGATGAAATCACCAATAAAAAAGAAGCAGCAGAATGGATTAAAAAACAGAATCCTACCATATGTTGTCTATAAGAAACACACTTGAGGCAGGTAGACTATACATAGGGTAAAGGTAAGAGGGTGGAGCAGAATTTACTGGGCTGCAACTGAGACAAAGAAGGCAGGAGTAGCAAATATGAATGCAGACAAAGCTAAAGCAAAAATAGATCTCATTTAAGGAGATAAGGAAGGTAATTAAATCTTGATGAAAAGCAGCTTAAATAATGAAGAAATACCAGTACTCAACATATATGAACTAAATGGTATAGCATTCAGATTTCTAAAGGAGAAACAAAAGGAGCTTAAGGAGGAAATAGTAAAACCATATTAGTGGGGGACCTTAACCTTCCTCTATCACAAATAGATAAACAAACCAAAAAATAAATAAGAAAGAAGTAAGGGAAGTAAATGTAATGCTAGAAAAATTAGAGCTAATAGATATCTGGAGAAAAATAAATAAGGATAAAAAGGATTATACCTTCTTTTCAGTAGCACATGGCACATATAAAAAGATTGATCATGTACTAGGGCATGAAAACATTGCAAATAAATATAAGAATGCAGGAATAATAAATGCAATTTTTCACATCAGAATGCAATCAAAATCAATAAGGGCTTGTGAAAAGGCAGATTTAAAATTAGTTGGAAAGGGGGCAGCTGGGTAGCTCAATGGATTGAGAGTTAGGCCTAGAGATGGGAGGTCCTACGTTCAAATCCGGCCCCAGACACTTCCCAGCTGTATGACCCTGAGCTAGTCACTTGACCCCCATTGCCCACCCTTACCACTCTTCCACCTAGGAGCCAATACATAAAAGTTAAGGGTTTGAAAAAATAAAAATAAAGTAAAAAATAAAATTAAAAATAAAATTGGAAACTAAGTAATCTAATTTTTCAAAACTGTTGGGTCAAAGAACAAATTAAAGAAACAATTACTGATTTCATTGAAGAGAATGACAATGAGGAAACTACTTATCAAAATCTATGGGATTCAGCCAAAGCAGTACTTAGGGTGCATATATCAACAAATCAGAGAGGGAAGAGATCAATGAATTGGGCATGAAATTAAAAAAAAAACTAGAAAGAGAACAAATAAAAAATTCCCAGATGAAAACTAAATTTAAAATCATAAAAGTCAAAGGAGAAATTAATAAAATTGAAAGTAGAAACACTATTGAACTAATAAATGAGACTAGGAGCTGGTACTTTGAAAAAAAACGAATAAAAATAGATAAAATACTAGTTAATCAAATAAAAAAAGAAAGTACAAAATCAAATTAACAATATCAAAGATGAAAAAGGAGACCTCACCTCTAATGAAGAGAAAATTAAGGCAATTATTAATAACTATTTTGTCCAATTATATGGCAATAAATACCACAAACTATGTGAAATGAGTGAATATCTACAAAAATATACATTGCCTAGATCAGTGATGGACAAACTACAGCCTTCAGGCCAGATGCAAGGAGGGGAAGGGGGCCCCTAAAATATTCTATCCAGCTACTGACTTTATTCCTAATCTGATGAATACAATAAGTAGGATACAATACAATGCAAGTTTGAAGGAGTTGCCTTAGAAACAGACTTGCAGATGAGCATTTCCTTTACTTTGGTCCCCTCTTTAAAAAGTTTGCCCATCACTGGCCTAGAATAACAAAAGAGGAAATAGAATACTTAAAAAATCCCATCTCAGAAAAGAAATTGAACAAACCATCAAGGAACTCCCTAAGAAAAAATCCCTAGGGCCAAATGGATTCAGAAATGAATTCTAGCAAACATTTAAAGAACAACTAATCCCAATACTATACAAACTGTTTGACAAAATAAACAAAGAAGGAGTTTTATGAAATTCCTTTTATGACATAAATATGATACTGATTCCAAACCCAGGCAGACCAAAAACAGAGAAAGAAAATTACAGACCTATCTCCTTAATGAACATAGATACAAAAATCTTTAATAGAATACTAGCAAGAAGACTACAGCAAGTTATCATAAGGATTATTCACTATGATCAAGTGGGATTTATACCAGGAAAACGAGGATGGTTTAATATTAGGAAAACCATTCACTTAATTCATATATCAACAGGCAAAACAATAGAAATCACATAATTATCTCAATAGATGCAGAAAAAGCCTTTGACAAAATACAATACTCATTCCTATTGAAAACACTAGAAAGTACAGGAATAGAAGGACCTTTCCTAAAAATAATAAACAGTATATATTTTAAACCATCAGCAAGAATCATATGCAATGGGGATATATTATAAGCCTTCCCAATAAGATCAGGAATTAAGCAAGGATGCCCATTATCACCTCTATTATTTAATATTGTACTAGAAACACTAGCAGTAGCAATTAGAGAAGAAAAAGAAATTTAAGGTATTAAAATAGGCAGTGAGGAGACCAATGTATCATTCTTTGCAGATGATATCATGGTCTACTTAAAGAATCCTAGAGAATCAACTAAAAAGCTAGTGGAAATAATCAGCAGCAAGTGTTAGAAAGAGAAATTCCATTTAAAAGTACTCTAGACCAGTGATGGGCAAACTTTTTAAAGAGTGGGCCAAAGGAAAGGAAATGCTCATCTGTCATTCTGTTTCTTTTCTTTTTTTTAACCCTTGTACTTCGGTGTATTGTCTCATAGGTGGAAGAGTGGTCAGGGTGGGCAATGGGGGTCAAGTAACTTGCCCAGGGTCACACAGCTGGGAAGTGTCTGAGGCTGGATCTGAATCTAGGACCTCCTGTTTCTAGGCCTGACTCTCAATCCACTGAGCTACCCAGGTGCCCGTGTCAGTCTGTTTCTAAGGCAGTGATTCCCAAAGTGGGTGCTACCACCCCCTGGTGGGTGCTGCAGCGATCCAGGGAGGGGATGATGGCTACAGGTACATTTATCTTTCCTATTAATTGCTATTAAAATAAAAAAAAATAATTTCCAGGGGGCTAAGTAATATTTTTTTCTGGAAAGGGGGTGGTAGGCCAAAAAAGTTTGAGAACCACTGTTCTAAGGCAACTCTTTCGAAGTTTTGTTGTATTGTATCCTATTCATTGTATTCATCAGATTAAGAATTATGTCAGGAGCAGCTGGATAGAGCACATCTGGAGGCTACATCTGGCCCGGGGGGCCAGGCTGTAGTTTGCCCATCACTGCTCTAGAGAATATAAAATATTTAGGAATATATCTACCAAGAAAAACACAGGAATTATATAAACACAACTACAAAACACTTTCTACACAATTAAAACTTGATCTAAATAATTGGAAAAAACATTAATTGCTCATGGGTAGGACAAGCAAATATAATAAAAATGAAAATCCTACCCAAATTAATTTAGTTATTCTGTGCCATACCTATCAAAGTATCAAGAAACTTTTTTTTACTGAATTAGAAAAAAAATATAACAAAGTCTATATGGAAGAACAAAAGATCAAGAATATCAAGGGAAATAATAAAAAAAAGAAAGGGAAGGATGGGGCCCTACCAGTACCAGATCTTAAACTGTGCTATAAAACAGTAGTCATCAAAACAATATGGGTACTGGCTGGAGACAGAAGTGGGCATTAGTGGAATAGACTTTGGGTCTACAGCAAGATATATATGAGAAAACCAAAGATCCCAACTTTTGGGACAAGAACCCACTATTTAACAAAAACTGCTGGGAAAATTTGAAAAACAATATAGGAAAAATTAGGTTTAGATCAATATCTCATGCTAAGATAAATTTATAATGTGTAAATGACTTAAATATAAAGGAAATTATAAGTAAATTAAGTGAACATGGAATAGTATAGCTATCAGATCTATGGGAAAGGAAAGAATTTAAGACAAAGCAAGAGAGAGAGAATATTACAAAATGTAAAATGAATAATTTTGATTACATTAAATTTAAAAGCTTTTGTGCAAACAAAACCAATGTAACCAAAATTAGAAGGGAAGCAACACATTTGGAAAAAATCTTCATGACAAAAATCTCTGACAAAGGTCTAATTTATAAAATTTATATATAGCTAAATTAATTGTACAAAAAAAAAATCAAGCCATTCCCAGTTGATAAATGATCAAGGGATATGAAGAGGCAGTTTTCAGATAAAGAAATCTAAGCTATCACTAATCACATGAAAAAGTGTTCTAAATCTCTTAAAATTAGAGAAATACAAATCCAAAGAACTCTGAGGTATCACCTCACACACAGCAAGTTGGCTACCATGACAGCAAAGGAAAGTGATAAATGTTGGAGAGGATGTGGCAAAATTGGGACACTTGCTGGTGGAATTGTGAATGGATCCAAACATGGAGGACAATTTAGAACTATGAACAAAGGGCTTTAAAAGATGGCCTGCCCATTGATCCAGCCATACCACTGCTGCGTTTGTACCCCAAAATGATAATAAGGAAAAATTCTTGTATAAAAATATTTATAGCCTCGCTCTTTGTGGTGGCAAAAATTTGGAAAATGAGGGGATGCCCTTTGACTGGGGAATGGCTGAGCAACTTGTCATATCTTTTGGTGTTGGAATACTATTGTGCTGAAAGGAATAAAGAACTGGAGGAATTCCATGTGAACTGGAAAGACCTCCAGAAAGTGATGCAGAGTGAAAGGAGCAGAACCAGGAGAACATCGTACACAGAGGCTGATAGATTGTAATACAATTGAACATAACAGACTTCTGTACTAGCAGCAATGCAATGACCCAGGACAATCCTGAGAGGCTTGTGAGAAAGAACCTGTCCCCATCCAGAGAAAGAACTGTGGGAGCAGAAATAAAACATTTGCTTGATCACATGGTTCGATAGGGATATGATTGGGGATTTGGACTTTAAATGGAAATATGTTTTGAACAATGATATATATATATATATATATATGTATATATAACCCAGTGGAATTGCTCTTTAGCTCTGGGAATGGGGAGGGAGGAGGGTAGGGAAATAACATGAATCATATAACCATGGGGAAAATATTCTAAATTAATTAATTAAATAAAAAAAGAAAAAGAAAAAGAAAAAAAGGTTGCAAAGTATCTTCATAACAAAGGCCGATTTCTGTATCTGTTACATCCGTTACTTCTTTTTTTTCTATTATAAAATTACATTTCTTTTGTAAAATGTACTTCTATATGAACCAGCTATTTATCTCAGAAGAATTTAAGCTCCATGAGTGCAAGAATCGTTCTATTTTTTTCTTGGTAGCTTTAGCTTCTAACATCCTAGGCTAATTACATAAGTACAATATATGCTTATCGATTGATTGATCTCTTGTCAAAGGAGCCCTAATAATCAACTGCACAAATAATAATAAAAACAAAAAGAACAATGATAATAATAATAAAATATATCAGGATCATCTCCCTCTCCTTTCCAGTTCTTGATTACTAATCAAACTAATATTGACATTATGTTGGAAAGGGTGAGTCAATTACCGCCCCTGTAACTCTCAAAAAGGGAAATTATCCCAGGCCACCCCTTCACAGCCTCCATTGTTTCTTCCTTATAAAATGTAAGCCCCTTGAAGGGAGGGTCTCTGTTTCCCAGTTCTCAGCATCTAATGCTCACTTAATGTGTCTCTTTTTTTTAAAAAAACATTTGGTTCACTCATTAATTTCCACTTTGGCCTCATTGGAATAAAGATGTGAAGGAAATGATAATAAATTAAATAGACAAAAAGTTAGATAACATTACAATAATGACAATATTAATGATATCATTCTTTGTGTCTAACTCTTTAGGATTTACAAGGTGCTTTACATACATCATTTAATTCTATCTTTACAGCAACTTTGTATATCCTCATTATACACATGAATGTACAACTAGCGAGTGTCTGAAACAGGAATTGAGCCCTGGTCTTCCTGAACCCTATATACCATGCCATCCTGTCCTCCCACATTTAAAGCTGCCTCCAAATGGAATGCCTGGCCCATTGGAATAGAAAATTCCACCCAATCTTTATTGTTCAACCAATTTCTTGATCTGCTAAATGCATGTCTTGGGCTCGATGACCTTCGGGTTCCCTTCCGGCTCCAGTTCTATTAGCCTATGTGTTTAGTTAAAAATATCTTCTTTGGGATGTCTTTGTCCTGATTCAAGTTTCAGGGGAAGAGAGGACTAAGTGACCATGAAGGTCTCTTTCAACTCTCAACATTCTTCCATTCTATTAGATTTGGAGACAGATTTATAGACATGATGTGAGACTAGAGCTTACCAAGATGAAAATCACTTCCTGTACCAAGTTGGTATAAAGGCTCCCCAGGGGCGAATGAGGAAGCTGCTTGGCAAATAGGGAAATATACCACTAACTCCAGAAACAGGCTACATCTGCTTTAACTAATGCAGCTTGAAATGTGACAACATCTCTCCTCTCTATGACCCATAAAACATGTTAATTAGACAAATGGAAATAATTAAAGGCAAAGAATCATCAGGCAGATAATGACAAAAATTTGAGAAAAGAAAGAAATGGCCCCATGATTAAGCTCTTAATAAAATGATGTTTCTTTCTGTTCCATAAACATGATATTTCTTTCATTAATTTGGCCACAATTATGATCTATTGTGGACCAGATAATGTTCCATTTTTTCTTATATGGAATGATTTGGAGATGAGTGGTTTTCAATATTGTGCTCAAAGTGCCTGTAAACATGCCAGACTTCACATTCCATTCCATTAATATGGCCCATGTGCTCAAGTTTGATGGTTGACTTCTTTCTCTTGCAGAAATGATTGCAACAGCCCTCCTTATTTCCTCTTGCTTATGTTCATTGACTCATAGGATCATAGCTCTCCAGTTGAAAGAAATCTTAGAGCCAATTTGATTCAACTCCCTCATTTTTTAGAAGAGAACTGAGTCCTGGGATGCAAAGTCATTTGGCCAGGCTCAAATAGCTAGTTAGTGTCAGAGGTAAGATTTGAACCTGGGTTTCCTTGTCTTCTCAATCTAAAACTCTCAAGTGACATTGAAGACTCTTTAAGAATATCTTTATAATACAGATGAGGAAACTGAGGCCCAGGGGGCTTTAAAAGTGATCTGTTCCATTTCATGTGGTAGGATAAGAGCAGAGAATTTGAATCTATATTTTCTGAATCTACAGTCAGTAATATTCCCAATATAGTTTGTTGTAGTCTATTTTTTTCTTTCTAGTCCATAATATTTTGAAAATTAAGATCATAATTTTGACATTTCCAGTTCCCACTTAGATTATCACAAACTAAAATTAAGGAATCAAATTAGGATATTCAAAACAAGGGAAGGTTTCCCAGCATCCTGGATCAGTAGAGATGCATGATACCTCAGAGGTCAGCGAATTACAACATTCGCTAGAAGGACAAAAACTATCCCTGAAGCTGACAAGTGGTCGTCTCACCTCTTGATTGTGAGGTCTGTGATGCTGCACTTGGAGTCAGGGGACCCGAGTCCAGATACCTATTTTACTGTTTGCTTCTGATGTGGCCTTAGACAAGTCATTTTAATCAATAAAAAGCACATATTAATTGTATTCTATGTTTCATGCATCACATTAGGTTGTTGGTGATCGGCTTTTCTAATTGAAGAGGAGCAAAATGGCATCTCTATGTTGGGGTCAATAATCTGTGTTTTCAACTGTGGCTGATCAGAGCAATAGAAATAATCTGGTTGCACACTTAGGATGGAGATATCTAAAGCTGTGCCTCTCACACTTATTTTAGGCTACTACAAGTCTGCTTTCATCCTCGAGCATAGCTACTTCATTCATCTGGGGATGCCATCCTGGGCAGTCCTGTGCCAGTGTCTGCTGTGTCTCACAGTGGATAGCCATGTTCTTCAGAGAGACGAAACTTCTTGTACTGATCCTCAGTCAAATAATCTTTGAGGCCACCGCATATTTGGCAGTCAAACAATGCGGTCAGCCCAGAGCTGTAGCACTTCCTGAGACAGAATTCAAATGCTCCAGAAAAGTCCTACCTGCCCAGGCCCTGATCTTCCCAAGGCATCTCCAGAATCCTCCTAAGACCATTCCAATGAAAACAAGTCCATTTTCTGGCCTGGTCTTGTAGATAGTGAACAATGAGGTCAGCCCAACAGTTGTATAGACCTACAGTTGGGTGAGGAGCCTAAACTCTCTCACACACTTTTTTTCTCAGAGACTCCGAAACCCTGAGCTGGCTCTGGTAGTATCTGCACTCATCCACGGCATTCAAAATGTCTCTATTTGATGAAGGTGAGGATTCCACATAGGGATGGCATGATGTCAGCTGGTGGAGAACTCCTTATTTTCTCACCATTGTCAGGCCACTGCACTAGGCACTGAATAGCCAAAGATGAGCATGGAATGGTCCCTCTAGAACAGTGGATATTGTTTGGTGAAAGGATCTCAATAAAAGCCAGTCAGGTCCCAAATTCTACTACATTGAAGGCATTTTAGGCCTAAAGACTTCCTGTAATGATCTATTACTAAAGAAAGTAAAACTTTCCTCTTTTGAAACCTCTAATTTTAGGTCAGTCTTACTTTATTGAGCCAAATTTTGTCCCCTCTGACTTCAAGTTGTTGTTTCTACTTCTGATCTCTGAGACTAAGAAGAGCAGCTGTTAAAAATGAGAGCAGAAAAAAATGCTTCATATGTTTTAAGAGGGTAGTTAGGAGGCGCAGTGAATCGAGTGCCAGGCCTGAAGATGTCTTCCTGATTTCATATCTGGCCTCAGACATACTTGCTATTTGTGTGACTAGGTGAGCCTTTTAACTTGTTTGCCTCAGTTCCTTATCTGTAAATTGATCTAGAGAATGAAATGGAAAACCATTCCAGTATTCTTGCCAAGAAAACCCCAAATAGGGTCATGGAGAATCAGACACAACTGAAATGATTGAATAACGAAATATTTGAAGAATTTTTTATCTCAGAAATGAACAAAATAACACCTTACAAAATAGGTCAAATAGTAAAAGAGGCACAAAAATCCACTGACGAGAAAAAAATAAAGTTCCTAAAAAAGTCGATTTGAAAAAAGATGTACAAAAATCCCTGAAGAGAAGAACTTCTTAAAAAGCAGAATGAATCAAAATGGAAAAGAAAATACAAAAGCTCACTGATGGAAATAATTCCTTAAAAATTAAAATTTTCATCACTTTTTCCCCCCAACCAACTTTGTTTTGGTTTTAATATTCTAATCAGTAGAATAACAGTTATTAGTCACTGTGTTCCAGGCATATGCTAAGTATTTAATTTCTGTTAAAACTAGGAAATCACATGTGTTGTTCCTTATTGACCATTTTTGTTATCGTGAACCTTACAAAGGATAATCCAAAGGCTCAGCCACTGAATATTGTTAGCTTCTAGCTATAAGACCAAAGCTTATAGATAACGGATACCAGAGGGTGAACAAGAGATGCAAACATGTATTTAATGAAGTGAGATAGAAAGATGGTGAGATGATGAGCCACAGAATGTCAGATTTGGAAGGGTCATGTGAAGCTATTTAGCCTAATGCATTTCTTTTTAAAATTTTACAAATAAGCATTCCTCCCATTTCTGCTTGAAACCCCCCACTACTCCAGCCCGCCTAATTTTCTGGCCCATTTTTTCTGGTGTCTTTATTAGAATGTTTGATGACTTTGCATCAAAGCATTGCTGGTATCTCAATGTCCTACGTACTCTTCTCTTCTTAATCAAATTTTCCATTATCTCATTTTTCTCAGTTATCTCATTAGCTCATATGTATTTCAATTACATCTCTATTAGATAACTCCCCAATACACACATCTATCCCAAACATACATATATATTAAACTTTTATATATGTGTGTAAACATACATACATACATATGTGTGTGTGTGTTATAAAATTACTTACTGCCAGCTGAAACTGGACACATCCACCTGGAAATCCTACGGGTATCTCAAACACAACAGTCTATAAGTGATTCATTATCTTTCCCCCTAAAGCCTGGCCTCAGCCCAAGTGTCACATTCTGTGTGGGGCATCACCTCTTCCAATGGTCCAGATTTGTAAAGTAAGAATCAGCTTTTTGAGGGCAATGTTGGTGTAGCAGTAGAGAATGCTGGAACTAGAGCAAGGAAGATTCGTCTCTGTGAGTTCAGTTATGGCCTCCGACACTTATTGGATGTAAAAAGAGTTAGAGAAGGAAATGACAAACCACTCCAACGTATTTGTCAAGAAAACCCCAAATAGGGTCAAGAAGAGGCAGAACTGACCAAAACAACAGCCAATAATAGTCAGTGTTACAACTTGAAGACACGGACTGTTTCACCTTGGTCTTTATATCTCTAGTACCTAATAGAGCTGGCATCTAATAAGAAAACTACTAATAATGGTAACTAAAACAATAGCAATAACATTTATATGGCACTAAAAGAATTATTCCTATGAGTATCCATGGAAATTAATCTTCAAATCATTATCTTTCCGTAGTCACATTGACAAGGAAAATGAGGGACCTCCTGATGGTATTTCATTTGTTTATTATATTTCATGAGATCATAGATATAGATTGGGCAGTGAAGAGACATCTCCTTCAATTCTCATTTTCCAGATGTCTCAACATGAAATCAAGAGAAGTGACTAGTCTAAGGTCACATAGCTGATTCTCAGTCTAGTCCCATGTTTCCAAATTCAGAACTCTTTTCATTATAACACACTAAACTTCCAGTTTTCTAGAGTCTTAACATAATCTAATGACTTCCAACACTTGACATATTTTGGTGCATTCTAAAGCTAAGAAGTTGGGCTCATAACGGTAGAATGAATTCACCACTGTTGGCACCCATCTACCTTTTCTAAGTAACATGAAAAGGGATTTTAGTCTATGGAGTGCATTGATATGCAAATGTAAAGGTTGGTCAGGAAGGTCCTCCAAAACACAGGTTGCCACTTTTTAAATTGGAATTACATCCTCCCCTAAGAGAAGATGGGACCCACCAGAGAGGGAGTGGAATTTTATTCATTGCTTTTAAGCCTCTGTGAATTCTTTGTGTTTTTTGAATTTTTTATAGGACAAAAATAAAAATCTTTTATCCATGTTGAGGAGCTCCTAGATAAGAACCACACTGAGATTTCTTAGTGGAAACCTTGTAGGGGGGCAAAAATATCCAAATAATTTATAATTTGGGAGGTCTACTCTGAGACTGGAACCCATCAGCGTATGTGTAGAGGGTAAGTCATGGCTTATAGAGCATTTTAAAAATGCCCCCAATTTGTCCTGCTTTCATTGTTTGAAATTGCCTTAGGTCCTAATTATTTCAAAGATAAATGAGTGAAAAGAGCATAAAACAGATGATAGACCACAAGTAATATTGAGAAAGGATGGATGTCAGTTAAGATACTATCCTTGTGTATAGCTTTATATTTTTGATGGAAGAACTTAAAATATTGTATTTGACAAATGCATTCAGAAAATATGCCACAAGGATATTTTAAGCTTGAATTTCTTAAAACTGTACGAAAACCTTTGGTCAATCCTGGCAGTTTATCCTTTCACTCATCTACCTCTGTCTCATCTATGAAATCCCATTGATTTACCTTGTTTGAGTCTTACAATGACCTCGGGAGCTAGGCATTTTGGGGAACATTATCCTATTTCATAGATAAGAAAAATGAGCCTCAGTAAGCTAACGTGATTTGTTCGCAATCATACAACTAAAGTGCCAAGGGTGGCCTCGGAACCTAAATCCCCTTGCTGCCAGGCCTGCCCCTGTGCCATGCTTCTTCCCACAAAAAGAACTTTAGGGGGCAGCTGGGTGGCTCAGTGGATGGAGAGCCAGACTTAGAGATGGGAGGTCCTGGGTTCAAATCTGGTCTCAGACACTTCCCAGCTGTGTGACCCTGGGCAAGTCCCTTCACCCCCATTGCCTAACCCTTACTGCTCTTCTTTCTTGGAACCAGTACACAGTATGTATTCTAAGATGGAAGGGAAGTTTTTTTTTTCTTTTTAAAAAGAAGAACTTTATAATAATCTAACTTGCCCCAAAGTTGAACAGGTTGCCTCAGAGATGAGCATGTCTATCCTCACAGGAGGTCTTCATGGAGTTTGTCAATCCACCAGTCGATTTGGAATTCTTCCATTTAGCAAGAACTTACAATGAAAGGCCAAGGCAGTGCCTGCCCTCAAGGCACAAAAGAACATACATATGTGTGCATGAGCCCATTCACTCCACCGCCACTCAGTGTAGACCAATGTCAGTTTTTAGTGAGGCCCATTGAGCCATATGTGAGTGTGTGTATGCATACATGTATGAATCTGCATCCACGTGTGGGTCGTGCGTGTACACACGCATGATCTCAGAGGGTGGGAGGAATTGGAAAAGGGCTCCTTCAGAACGTGGAACTGGGAGCCAATGCAATCCAGAGGCACAGGGGAGGCGGAAGCACAGAGGCTGGGTATGTCCTTATAAGATTAAATAAAGAGGGGAGAGAAGGATAGAACTTCTGGGCTCTGGTATACTGTGACCGCCTTCTGGGATGCCCATGACAACATCTGCAAAGGTTATTTCATCTGGGGGGGGGGGGATGAATCTGGTCTGGCCAGGGAAGGACTTCTTAGCCATAACCTGTTTCCTTGTGTTGACCCTCTCCTCACTCAGCTCTTTATGTGATCCTATTATATAGCCTTTTGTTTGGAGTCGCTTGGCTCAGAAAATGTCCATTTTCACAGACGATGGCCTTTCCAAGGAAGGCAGAAACATGGATTTCCCATCAAACCTTTCTTGGGTATGATGAGCAAAATGTAGAAACTTCTGAAATCCAGCAAGATTAGGCCCCGCTAAAATCACCGTCAAAAGGTTAGGTCAGTAAAAGAAAATTTAATAACAGCCTATCAAATATTTACCAAAGCTATTTGCAAAGTTAAATCATTCATGAAAATATATTAAGTAATTTCGAGCAGGCTCACTTTCATGTGAAAAACGAGGGTGTGCTTGAAAGCGAACGTCCAGCAGGAAGGAACAGAAGGCTCTCCTCTCCTGCAGATGCTTTCCTTTAAAGCCAGGCCGTGTCCACTCTGCATTCCGCTCAGGCCCGTCTCACTCAGCCTCTTCACTTCAAGGCTCGTCCTTTGATTCCCAGCATGTGAAGTCAGGGAGGCCCTGCACCGTCTCAGATGTGCGGACTAGAGAGATCGCCACACGAGCAGGGGAAGCGCATTTGCCTCCATCGAAGATCATTGCCAACACTTAAAGGCAGCATGAATCTTTCATTGGGCTGCTATCGAGAGTGCACACAGGATGGAGTTTGGAGGCCTTCGTAGATCCAGCGTGGAAAAGGACATTAGAAGCCCCACGGATCAATTTGCTGTCCAGGAGAGGAACGTTCTTTATAGAATCTCGCTTGGAGGTGCCCACAGACTCTCCTGACATGTCTGGGAACAGGGACTGCCCTATGAGCCAGCTGGAAATTCCAACAAAGAAAAGGAGTAGATGGGGAGGGAACAGAGTCATCCTGGGGGTTCTGTAGGCACTGGAAAATAACTGGGAAGAAGGACACAAGTGAGGAGTCTGAGTGCCTGCAATGATGTGGGAAACAATGGAAAGAGAGGGGCTTGTGGCCTGAGCAGAGGGACACGAGCAGGTCATCATGGCTGAGATCTTGCAGGAGCAGAACTTGGGGCAGCTTCACAGCCATGGAAGAAGCTACATGCTTTGTTCCTAAGAGTAGACCTAAGAAAGATGGGGTGATTCTCTGTACCAAGAAGATGGACCCCTCTGTGGGACAAAGAGGATGAAGGGGATTAAGAAGAGGGAGGCTGAAGTCTAGGAGGCCGCCCATGTTTAGATGAAGGAAATGGGCAATGAGCTGAAGCAGATTCAGAACCTTCCATGAAGGGAAGGGACGCCCCAATAAAGGCACGGGGGGGCCAGTACAGAGCACTCGGGTCCTGGAAGTGGGAACAGCTTTAGAGGCTCTCTAGGTAGGTGACTGGACAACTGTAACATCCATGATCTTAAGTGGGGTTAAGGCTGCCTCACAGAATTCCTCAGTGCCCCCCCAGAACTCCAGGAGAGGTGGCAGTTGGGACAGTTAAGAACCTGGATATAAAAAGCCAAGACACCCAACTTGCAAGGACACTTTGGACACTGCTTTGGGAGTTCAAGGGTGGCTGGGAAGAAGGGTAGCATTGCTTTTTGTTAGCTCATCTCTGACCTCGGGGAGCAGAGTGTTACTTTGCTGGTTTACTCCATAGAGACTCTACCAGGTTGAGAGCACTGGAAAATATTACCTCACTTATAAGATCTCAACTATCTTCAATCAAGTTTACCTTCACCATCTTAAACTAGATTAGAAGAAAGGTTTGTTAGTGAGTGAGATAGTTAAGTTATACAAGACACTTTCCCCTCTGGGAAAGTGAAGCCAACAAGTTTATTGGAGATTTTAGATAGCTTACCTCCTCCTCATTCCTAAAATTTACCTCCCCTCTCCCTGTTTTCCTGAAGTTAATAAATCCCTTTCCTAGTTGAATTTAAGAGCCTGTGTGAGGTTATATCGTTATACGTACCACCGACATACATTAGCTAAGCAGAAACTTCATCTAAGCAAGCACTGAGACAGCTGTTGACCAGAGAACAGCTCAGCTGATTGAGAAGACAACTTGAACCTTTTATCTATCTCAGGGTTTAGGGAATAATCTTTAAGCAGTGGAAGTTGCTAATCTCAGTGGGATCAATTCCTACCTTAGCCCTGAATTAGTCAAGCCTGTTCAGTCTCCATTACTAGACCTAACGGGGATTGGGTGTCTTGGCTTTTTATACCCAGATTCTTAACTGCCCCAACTGCCCCCTCTCCTGGAGTTCTGGGGAGCACTGAGGAATTCTGTGAGGCAGCCTTAACCCCACTTAAGATCATGGATGTTACACAACACACTTCACTTCTGTTTGCCTTCATTTCCTCAACTAAACAAACAAACGGAAATATGATCATCTCTTTCCCAGAGTGTTACTGGGAAGATCAAATGTGAGAGTGAGCTCTTCTGGACCCACTTCCTGCCAATAAAGAGAAACTGATAAAGTATAATAATGGGACATTTGGAAGGAAGCAATCATGCCATCTTCAGGCTTATAATAGATGAAGACAAGAAGGCTGAGGGTAGTCTTGCAAGGACTCTAGACTTTAGAAAAGGGATTTCAAAAAGTTTGGAGAGAGCAATGCTCACATTTCATGATGTGAGAGTCTAAAAGTAAAGCCAGTCAACAAGCCAGTCAAGGAGCTTTTATTAAGCTCTTATGTATGTTTAGTCAGCTCCAAAGGACAAGTATCACAGTTTATTGTTGTTGTTATCTTTATTATGAGTATGTGTAGGGTCTAAGGAGAAAGGAATAGGGCAGAGAAGGGAGAGATTGAAACTTGGAGGATGAAGGGGAGCAATAAACAGTGTTGGGAGAAGAGGAGAGAGAGGCAGGGTCCCCTTAAAGTAGCCCCATCAAATCAAAAGTATCAATAAGCACATGAGAAAGTGTTCTAAATCTCTAATAATTAGAGAAATGCAAATCAAAACAACTCTGAGGTATCACCTCACATCTAGCAGATTGGCTAAAATGAAAGAAGGGGAGAGTAATGAATGCTGGAGGGGATGTGGCAAAATTGGGACATTAATGCATTGCTGGTGGAGTTGTGAACTGATCCAACCATTCTGGCTGGCAATATGGAACTATGCTCAAAGGGCTATAAAAGAATGCCTGCCCTTTGACCCAGCCATACCATTGCTGGGTTTGTACCCCAAAGAGATCATAGATAAACAGACTTGTACGAAAATATTTATAGCTGCCCTTTTTGTGGTGGCAACAAATTGGAAAAGGAGGGTATGTCCTT
>NC_058133.1:6063533-6064884 GCF_016433145.1 Gracilinanus agilis | reverse complement strand
TAATGGACTTCTGTACTAGCAGCAATGCAATGACACAAGACAGCTCTGAGGGATGTATGGTAAAGACGCTACCCACATTCAGAGGAAGAACTGCAGGAGAGGAAACATATAAGAAAAACAAATGCTTGAACGCATGGGCTGAGGAGGACATGATTGGGGATGTGGACTCGAAATGCAACTATCAATAATATGGAAATAGGCCCTGAGCAAGGACACATGTTACAACCAGTGGAAATATGCATCGGCCATGGGTGGGGGGAGAGCGGGGAGATGAAGGGGAAAGTAGGGGCATGAAGTATGTAACCATGTTAAAAATGAATATTAATAAATGTTTAAAAAAATAAAGTAGCCCCATCAAAGAAAAAGGGGATCCCTTCTAAGGAATCTTGGGATTCTGTGATGGGTTAATAGTACGTATGGGTGTGGGGTGGGTTGAATGAATGACATGACCACATTCTGTGATAGGATTTTTCCTGGATAGACAACATATATAGAGAAGATATATAATAGCTCCTAAAGGACAGTAAATGCCCAGAGGAGGAAGCTGAATGAAGGGAAGAGGGGCATGGATCCAGAAACAAAATTGCACAGCAGTGAGGAGACTATTTAAGAAAGCAGGAGTTAAAATTGGAGCACATACTTGTTGCAAGGGCTCATTTCTAGCCTGAGGCACCATTTTTATGCACATTACTTCTCATGAATGGATATTTCCAGAAGTGAGAAGTACTTGGGAACACAAAGGATGAAGAGCTAAGATTGATAATGTTGATACCATAGGAATTTGTTATTCAGAAACTTGTGATCCATAAGCACAACAAAGATATTAAAGACAGAATAAATAAAGATGTGGATCACAAATCAGAAAATAACCTTTCAGAATGGGCAGAGAGAAAGAACATTAATGAAGAGAATAAAGGAAAAGAGACATAAGAGAAAGAAATTAAGCACAGAAATAAAGACAAAGAGGAGGAAAACTGTCAGTGAGGACATGATGGTTTACTTTAAAAATTCTAGGGAATAAGCAAAGAAACTAAATGAGGCCATTTAGTAAAGATGAAGGCTACCTATTACTATATCTACACAATCAATAGCATGACTATACAATAATTAAAAAATGCATGAAGGAATAATAGAAAGAAAAGAATTTCCATTCAAAATAATTACAAAGTGTATTGTGCATCTTTGAGTCAATCCACTAGAGATACTCAAATTGAATAGATACAACTAAAAATAGTCTTCAAAGAAACAAAGAATTTAAATAACTGAAGAGCTAGTCAGTATGTAATGTGTACCATGAGTAGTAGTAGTAGTAGTAGTAGTAGTAGTAGTAGTAGTAGTAGTAGTAGTAGTA
>NC_058133.1:6051299-6061586 GCF_016433145.1 Gracilinanus agilis | reverse complement strand
GGTGAAGGGGAAAGTAGGGGCATGAAGTATGTAACCATGTTAAAAATGAATATTAATAAATGTTTAAAAAATAAAGTAGCCCCATCAAAGAAAAAGGGGATCCCTTCTAAGGAATCTTGGGATTCTGTGATGGGTTAATAGTACGTATGGGTGTGGGGTGGGTTGAATGAATGACATGACCACATTCTGTGATAGGATTTTTCCTGGATAGACAACATATATAGAGAAGATATATAATAGCTCCTAAAGGACAGTAAATGCCCAGAGGAGGAAGCTGAATGAAGGGAAGAGGGGCATGGATCCAGAAACAAAATTGCACAGCAGTGAGGAGACTATTTAAGAAAGCAGGAGTTAAAATTGGAGCACATACTTGTTGCAAGGGCTCATTTCTAGCCTGAGGCACCATTTTTATGCACATTACTTCTCATGAATGGATATTTCCAGAAGTGAGAAGTACTTGGGAACACAAAGGATGAAGAGCTAAGATTGATAATGTTGATACCATAGGAATTTGTTATTCAGAAACTTGTGATCCATAAGCACAACAAAGATATTAAAGACAGAATAAATAAAGATGTGGATCACAAATCAGAAAATAACCTTTCAGAATGGGCAGAGAGAAAGAACATTAATGAAGAGAATAAAGGAAAAGAGACATAAGAGAAAGAAATTAAGCACAGAAATAAAGACAAAGAGGAGGAAAACTGTCAGTGAGGACATGATGGTTTACTTTAAAAATTCTAGGGAATAAGCAAAGAAACTAAATGAGGCCATTTAGTAAAGATGAAGGCTACCTATTACTATATCTACACAATCAATAGCATGACTATACAATAATTAAAAAATGCATGAAGGAATAATAGAAAGAAAAGAATTTCCATTCAAAATAATTACAAAGTGTATTGTGCATCTTTGAGTCAATCCACTAGAGATACTCAAATTGA
Source organism: Gracilinanus agilis (assembly GCF_016433145.1). Lineage (NCBI taxonomy): Eukaryota > Metazoa > Chordata > Mammalia > Didelphimorphia > Didelphidae > Gracilinanus > Gracilinanus agilis. Next base: position 6,060,642 of record NC_058133.1, on the reverse strand, counting down.
ATAGATACAACTAAAAATAGTCTTCAAAGAAACAAAGAATTTAAATAACTGAAGAGCTAGTCAGTATGTAATGTGTACCATGAGTAGTAGTAGTAGTAGTAGTAGTAGTAGTAGTAGTAGTAGTAGTAGTAGTAGTAGTAGTAGTAGTAATGTATTCCTAATTAGTGGCAGATTTAGTGTAATACCCAACAAACTACCAAAGGTATATTTTATAGCTTTAGACAAAATAATATCAAAATTCACTTTCAGGCTGAAAAGATTTTGAATATGGAGGGAAATAAGGTCGGGGGGAGGAAGGAGGAATATAACTTTCAGACTTTGTATTATATTATAAAGCAGCAATCAGGAAAACCAGCTGATTTTAAAAAAATGATTTTAAAGGATGAATAAAACATCCTAGACAAAGAGAGAATCAGAACTAATTGAACCCCATAATCTAGTGTTTGCTAAACCCTTAAACATAAATTAGCTATGAAAGAACTCCCCTTCTGACAAGAATTGATGAGAAATCCAGAGAGCAATGAGGAAGAAATCAGGCTTAAGCCAACAACATCTTATAGCACATAACACAAAATTTCAAATGGATGGATATGTGACCTGAATATTAAAGATCATATCATAAAAAGAAAAGCAAATCACATATTTTTCACATCTATGAGTAGATGAAAAATTCTTAATCAAACAAGGGAAAGAGATAATTACAAAAGCTAAAACAGTTTCAATTACATGAAACTGAAAAGCTTTTGCACAAGCAAAATTAATCCATCTAGGTTAAGAAGGAATAAGATTGGGGAAAAATTCTTGAATCAAATATTTCTGATTAGGTTCTGATATACAAGCTACATAGAAAAGTAACTGAAACAAATTCTGACCAAAATTTATTCCCTAAAAGGTGAGTGGTCCATGGCTATCAGCAAGCAGGTCTCAAAAGAAGAATTTTGGATCTTTAATAACCATATAAAATACCCCAAAACATAAATCAAAACAATCCTAAGTTGTCACTTCACCCCCTCACTGGAAAAATAAAAACACCAAAATGGGATGAGTGAATGGCAGAGAGATATTGGAAAGACAGGCGTATGATTTCTTTGTTCCTGGAGTTTTCAAATGTTCTGGAAAACTATTGGAATTATTTGATGAGAGTGACAAAAATACCCTTACCTTTGTCCCAGAAGTGTCACCGCTCAGCATTAATCCCAAGGAGGCCAATGTCAGAAAAGAAAAATCTTGTGCACATCAAAATATTTATGGAGTCACTTTTTGTAGTTGCAAAGAATGGAAAGGAAGTGGTCACCCACCAAACAAAAATAGTCAAAACAAGTTCTGGTTTATGGATGAAAGGCAACATTACTGCACCATTAAAAGTGACAAATATGATCATTTCAAGGAAGCATGGGTAGACATAGGAATTTGTGAAAAGTGACATATAAGCAGCTAAACAATATACATGATAATTTCAAGAAAAATAATGTAAAGAACAATTAGCCAATCAAAACTGAGCACTATAGAGTAATATTGACCAAGCATGACCTCAAAGAAGAAAGTGGGGGATTTGGGGGAAGGGAATGCTATGAATGACATTAGGATTTTTTGATATATAAATTAATTTTGCTGACTTTTTTCTTTTACTTTAATTCTTTTTAAATTCTAGGATATGGTTCTCTGGGAAGGATAAAAGAGGGATACAGTGAGAAATGTAAAAGACAAGCTAAAAAGCTTCAAATCATATAAAAAATCAAATTTATTATACAGTAATCCAAAAGTTTTAACCTATTAAAACTTAAGACTTTGGAAAAACCTGTAGTCCTAAAAAAAAAAGGAAGGAAGGAAGAAAAGGAAATTGTAAAGAATGAATTCTCATTATATCATAGACAATCCTGATTTTCTGTACAACCATGTATAAGGTAGAGCTCATTTTATGTGATAGTTATAAAGCTTAGAATTTAAAAAAAAGTAAGAAATGTCAGCTTTAGAAAACAAAAGATAGCAATACTTTAAAAAAGGAATGTGGTACTCAAGCTGCAATTTTAGTTTGGTTTTGGTCTGAACTTGTGATTTCATTGATGTAGGGAACATCTAAATAAGAAACTCAGTCACCCAAAGTCAAAGATTAACTAGTGTACAATCTCTAGGCACAGAGAGCTGCCCAGGACAAAGGGAGGTGGCAGGATTTTTCAGAGTCATGCAGCCAGTGTATGTCAGAGCTATGACTCAAAATTAAGTGTTTCGGAATCCAATGCTCGCTCAGCATCCTTTATGCTATTCTGCTTGTCATCAATTATGTTAGCATGTATAATTGCAATGAAGGAGACAGGAAGGAGGGGCTTTGCAAACAATTGCCGACATGATTTGCTTTCCAGTGAGCTTGGTTATCAAAAGGATATGTACAAATATTGGAAATGTGGGCCTGCAATTAAGAAAAAAAAGCAAGACTGGATTGTTTCTGTAAGAAGAGCATCAGAAATGAGCTAAGGCTTCCTAAATAATGCTGAGGGCAACAAAAAGAGCATTTTGTGTGGCATGAATGACGTGAAAGGGATAGTTTCCCTGCTCAAGTTACATAGATAGATGATGATAGATGGAAGAGAGGAAGTGGGTTGTTTTTTTATTTGTATGTTCTTTGTATTCTCAGCTCTTAGCACAATATTGGGTACATAGTTGGTGTTTAAAAGATTATATGTGGATTGCAAGTGGATTGTTTTAGTTCTTATTTTCTTAATGCTTCCTTCATTTCAAAGAAAATGATCTTTGAATAGAACAAAAATATTCATCAATTCATTAAAATGGAAGATAAGTCTTTAGCAGAGAACACCTCTCCACTCTCATTGAATTCAACTCATCTGCCCAAATGGATCACTTCTCTGCACACTGAAAGGACCGGGGGAGATGAATCCTGACTCATTGTCATGGAAACAAAGAGTCATGGAGAAGAGTAAAGATGACAGAATTGGAAAAAGGTAAAGATTTACAATTGCCAAGGAGGCAAGCTCTTGCCAATCCTAGGTGAATGAGGCTGACATGCAAAATTCCTGATAAGATGATGGCTTGTGAACACCGAGAAAGGGCAAGCGGCATCGTGGACAGGTGGGCATGGCCATCAGTATCACGGGATGACACAGGATCACAGGTACAGAGCTGGCATGAACCTTGGAGGTCTTTGGATCCAACACTTTCCTTTTACAGGGGAGGAAACCGAGGCCTGTTATGTATCTGTTTATCCATCTTCTAATTTACTGTCACAGCTACTAAGGACAGCGATGAAGACAAGGAGGGCTCCTGATCCACATAGATGGAGTGATACCAACCAGGACGAAATCCCAAATTGTTTGAATTGTGAGAGTGAATATCCCAATTGGAAGGTCATTTTCCTTACTGAAGAGGAAAGAAGAAGAAGAAAATTTGAGTAATTTCTTTTCATTATTTCTTAACTTGATATCCTCTTCCCGAGGCAGGCTTTGTACGCTGTCCTTGTCCACCTCCTTGCTCCGAAGCTTTTTTCGGAGACTCCTTCCGTCTAGGTCTGGTCCCTCAGGGGAGCTCTCCTGCTCTTAGCCAGCACTGGTTCCAAACCATAAATAATTTCACTGTCCAAGCCCTGGTGCCAAGAACAGCCCCTGGAGGGTTTTCATTGTCCGGCGCTGATTACAAAGGGAATTAAACATGCGACTGTACGGTATGTTCTCTTCTAAGCTGAAGTCCAAACACTCCATCAGCATTAGAAATGAAGCCCCCCCAACAGCTCCCCTGAGCGCTCAGGGACTTCAGACCCTTTAATTCCATGTGGGCTTGCAGGAGGTGGCGTTTGTCTTTGGGTCCACCATCCGTGCTCCCCAAAGCTGCAATCACACAGAGATTTACGATGTAGCTTCCAAGCCACAATACCCTGGGATGGTTATAACAGCCTTCTTTGCTTTCATTTTTAATTTATGCTAAAGTTTCGCTCCTGTCATTCCCTCGAATGTGTAGTCGGGCACAGAGACGGCTAATGCTTTGACTGAAGACTTCCTCCTTTTCCATTTCATCATTCTTTAAGGCACGAGTTCAGAAGTTTCTCCTCTAAGTTGCTTTCCCGGCTCCATTCCGACCCAAGATTTATCTGGCTCCCGAAGCCATTCTATTACTCCTCCCCTGTGGAAGCCTGTGGAGGATGTCAGCAGAACCTCATATTTAACAAACCAATTTCCAGAAGGCACAAGCGATCTGTCTTTTGGTCTGGACAAATATTTGGCCTCGTATTTAACAGTTTTAATTACATGACAGCGTGCCTTTCAAATGGGAAGAATGAATCTTCGGTGCTGCTCTGCACACTGGGACACGCATCATAAACAGTGACAGCGGGCTAGAGCAGACTTGGGCTCCCGCAAGGTGAGAGCTTCTCGCCAGGCACGAGAGACTTCACCAACCATGAGGCCAGTAACAGCAGTTCCCTGGGTAGCTCCGTACGCCCTCCGGGAAGTTCACTCGTAGGGTGGACAACAGTACATGGCCAAAGAGAGACAGACAAGCGCTATACGGGATGATGGGGAATGACGCGGAAGGTCCTGCCATGGTGAGGGTGGAGGAAAGGCTTCCTATGAAAGATGGACTTTTGGTTTGGTCTTGAAGGAAGTCAGGGAGGTCAGAGGCGGGAGAACACTCCAGGCAGGGAGGGTTGGAGGGGCTTGTTCCTGGAAGAGCCAGGAGGCCGCTGGCACTGGATCTGAGAGTCTGTGCTTGGGGAGGAGGTGTAAGAAGACTGGAAAGGGAAGAGGGGGTTAAGTTGAGGTCTTCAAACACCAAACAGAGGATTTTGTATGGTGTCTGGAGGCCATAAGGAATTCCTGGGGTGTATCCACTGGGGCACTGGCGTTGGACCTGTGTTTTGGGAATATCGCTTTAGTGACTGAATGAAAGATGGATTGGAGTTGGGAGGGAGTTGGGGCAGCAGATATTATAATGGTCCAGGCCTGATGATATGGGGAATCAAGACACAATGACCCACTCAGAAACACTCTTAATCTGCCTCCAAGGTCCCAACACTCAATGAATCCATTCAGGTGAAAGGGGCAGGGTTCCAAGCCCCATTTACAAAGAAACAATTTCCAAAGAATCCAGATTTCCTTTACTCTAAATATCATCATGGGAAAACTCTGGATAGGATTTGAGCTAGGCAGCTGGGTGATTTAGTGAGATCAGTTTAGAGAATCTGTTAGACCTTGGTGGGAGGGAATCCAGACCTGTTTCTAAATTAGTTCATCTTAATCCCTTCCCTACCTATCCCTGTTAATTAAATAAACCTTGTTGTTGTCATCTAAAAGCCTCTCCCGGAAAATCCTTTCCCAGATCAAGTTATTGGCCCAAGAGTAAGAACCTGGAGGATTCAGTTATCAGTCATCAAGCTATATACCACCAATTAATAACCCATTTATAATCCATATAATCCCATATATAATCTATAATCCTATCTATATTTTATTTACCAACCCCCTAATATTTATTTTTCACCTCTAAGACAGTAATCAAAGTATTAGCATAAAATAATAATTATTACATAATAGTGTATAATATACTATAATTATTGCAATATGCATGATATATGACAATAAAATGCACATTTATATATTTTTTATATAGGTCTTCAAGGTAAGGTAATTTTGTAAGATTATCTCTATATGTAAATTCATAGAAAATCACATTTTTCCTCAAAAAATGATAAGCACTATAATTATCCCATTTTTCAGATGAGGAAAGAGGCGGAGCAATATTTGACTCATGTAGAGTCACACAAGTAACAAGTGACTGAGGCAAGATTGGAACTTGAATCTTCCTGACTCCAATGACCAGACCTCTGTCTGGAATGCCCCCAAGTATAAATTCCAATTAAAGCAAGAAAATGAAATAAAATGATGTGTAGGAGAGAAGGGGGGGGGGCATTTGTTAGGAGCCTTCAGCAAACTTTACCCACTTCATGTTTTGCCTGAAAACAAGATGAAGGGAGGAGGGGCAGAAAGTGGCAATGAATGGTTTCTTCTGAAGCTCATATTAAAATTTTTTCCCCTTTAAAGTGAAATTAGATTTGCTTAAGTAAGTAATTGAGCATGAATGGAATTTCTCTTCAGTGACCCATGCCCACACTGCTGACTGAAATCAAGACTCATCAAAGCTAAGAAGCCAAGGCGTTGTGGCCAGGCCAAGCACAGGATTACTCCTCCGAGATTCCAACACAGAGAGCTCGGTTGGCTCTTTAGTCTGCCTCCAAAATATTATCTCAGAAGCAGGTCGCCAGTGGAGTGCCAAAGGGATCTGATTTAGTCATTATTTTTCAAATTACTTGGATAATGGCCCAGGTGGTCTACTTACACTTGGTAGATCCTGACAACCCAGAACGTGGGTCCATCTAATAAAAGCAGATTTAGTAGGACTGAGTGTAAAGTCACATAGGGAACTGAATTAAATGGGTTTAACTCCAAAGGAGGCCTTACTTCCTGATGGATTACTCACTGAAACTGGGGGAATGTGAGTCCTGAAATGGTTGTGAGTGAACCTTTGAGATCATAAAGCTATGAGATGGTCCATGAGTAAGCACGCAGCCCAATAAGGGAAGGAGTCAGTGGGCCTGATGGGTACTAAATCCTCTATGCTGAGGGTCATCGATGAAGGACATTCAATAGCAGGCCAAGACAAGGCAGCCCTGGTGACTCCTGCCCAAGGACCAGGCCAGCTCATCACAGAAACATGAACAGGCTCTCCAGACTAAGTAGCTCTGAGGCCGAGGGACTTTGGAATCAGAGAACCTTGGCCCAAATGTCATCTCTGACACCCACCACCTTCGGGACATTGGGGAAGCCACCTAACTTCCTCAGCCTCAGCTTCCTCACATGGAAGGGGCTGGGGCTGGATGAGATGATCTTGGAGGTCCTTTTCACACCCAGATGGAGGACGGGCCACCTTCATTAGGAGAGTCACCGAGTGACCCATCATGTTGGCCATAGACAATTCATCAAACCTGGTGCTTATAAAGGTTAAGATCTGCACTGGTGGGAGTGGGGAGCTCTTTAAGGAATGAGGTTAATTCTTCAATTTCCTACCAATTTAACCCTGAATCAAACAAAGCTCCAGATGTTTAATTTTGAGTGTCCCTATATCCTAGACACTGTGTGAAGCACTGATATAAATATCATGAAGGATAAAAGAGGCCGGGATCACTCCCAAGCCAGCCTGAGTCTCCCATTCCACCCTCTCTTGACCAGGGTCCTTCCATGGAAATCCGATGGGTGCATTCACTACCAGAAAAGGTCTTCAGCTGCTCGGTGGAAAACTCCCCACCACCGAGGCCCCATTATCTCCATTGCATGCTCTTTAATGATTAACAATCAATTACAGTATCATCTTCTTAATTCCTCCCGTAAGAGAGTCAGAAGATGATGCCCTATAATTAAATTAATGGTATTGAACTTGAATTTCAGTGCATGGCTGCTTGGAGGGGACGCCTCCTCAACTCTCCCAAAGTGTGCGCCATGCTGGGGTGGGAAGTTAACGTATTTATTTTCCAGCGACAAAAGAGCCTACCCCGATATAATTTACAGAGATTACCCCAAATAGAAATACTGCGGCAGGAGCCTATTTAGAGTCACACATTTGCTATTCATTAATTTGGGGATTTGACAATTTAACATAAATTAAAATAAAAGCTTGTTTCACGGTGCATGTGTCTCATTTGTCAATGTCTCAGCATGGCCACGCCAATGCTGGCGTTTGGAAATGGCCTCAACCATCATTTGCAAAATGGAAAAGCTAGTGAAGCCCCAGTCAAGGCATGCCCAACTTCCCAGGTCCTCTTTCCTGACAAGTTATAATCTTGTTAATCTGAGGCTCCAGTTGTGAAGGGGGTGAGGGAGGGGAAGGTGGATTAAGTTTACCAATGCATAAATCAGTATTTGCTTAGAAAGGGTAATGGAAAATGTTAATAAGATTTACTGGTAAAGCGAAATTGGATTAAATCTTATCTATTTTAAGTCAATTTGGAAATAGACTCCTGGCTTCAAAATCGGGGCGCAGACACACTGCAACCTGGGATGGAGGAGATCTTATTACATTTCCTCCTCCTGCACACAGACCCTATGATAGGTGGGGGAGAAGGAAGGCCCAAGTGATGAACAAAAAGAAATTTATGCAACACGTACACACAAACACACACACACACACACACACACACACACACACACACACACAAATCAAGAGTAATGGAGGTGGGATGATATTCGTGCTAAAGGGATGGAGTGGGAACCGGGTGCTTATGTGTGGTTGGATGAAATCAAAAGGGGATAAAAGTAATTGAAACTAGATAATTTCCCTGTACTCGTGTGGAATGTCAAGCAGCTCTGATGCACGGAATGTGCGTCTCCACAATAAAGTCTTTCCTCTTGACTACACTGAAGCTCGGGGTCTGATTCATCAGTCACATATATGGCGTGCCAAAGACATCCTTGACTCTGAGCTAGGTGGGCGGCCGGGCTGCAGTCATGATGAGATGTTTGTTTGGAATTTGTCTTCAAATGCACAAATATGGACAGAGCCTGATGATTGGATTTTAACCCAGATGGGTTCCTGACACTCCTGATGAATGGACTTGAAGGCGGAAGTGGGGTGTGAAAATCACGCTGCGAGAATCACAGAGTCCAGGAAAAAGAAGTCATGGCAGCCCTGAGCTCTGCTGCTGGAGGATGGGGTTCAGGTCTGGGGGGACGCCATTCAGGAAGGTCATGGATGATCTCTCTGAGTTGAGGAGGGCCTCCGAAGAAGGACTAGCAGGATGTGGGAGAACCGGAATCTATCTGACCCAAGGATCAGGTGAAAGAATGAGGAATGCTTAGCCAGGACAAATGAAGAGCGGGGCATGGGAGAGGACTGCAGATCTTTGCAAGGACCGTGCCTCGATAGACAGATTCGATCACAGGATCATAGATTTAGAGGGGTGTGTGTGTGTGTGTGTGTGTGTGTGTGTGTGTGTGTGTGTGTGTGTGTGTGTAGTGGGGGGAAGTGACCAAGTCCAACATTCATTTTAAAAGAAGGTAACTCCCTCCTAGAGAGCTTAAGTAATATGTCTGAGGCAGGATTCAAACTTGGAGCTTACTGTTCTCAAGCCCAACCTTTTATCTGCTCTCCCTACTAGATCTATCTAGATCCAGAAGACGGGGAGTCCAAAGAGGCAAATTTAGGCTTGGTTTTAAATGGCTTCAACTAATGGTACCATAATAATGTCTGAAAAATAAAACTAAAATATGATCTTTTCCTCTGAATAATAAAGATTTTGGGAGATGTTGGTTGGCATGCTTACAGAGAGAGACAGAGAGAGAGAGAGAGA
>NC_058133.1:6037720-6048709 GCF_016433145.1 Gracilinanus agilis | reverse complement strand
CTTTCTTTCTTTCCTTCCTTCCTTCCTTCCTTCCTTCCTCTCTTTCTTTCTTTCTTTCTTTCTTTCTTTCTTTCTTTCTTTCTTTCTTTCCTTCCTTCCTTCCTTCCTTCCTTCCTCTCTTTCTTTCTTTCTTTCTTTCTTTCTTTCTTTCTTTCTTTCTTTCCTTCCTTCCTTCCTTCCTCTCTTTCTCTCCCTTCCTTTCTGGATTGATGGAGAGGACTCTTAAGCTAAGTGTAAGGCATAAGATGTATCTTCTAGGAAGTGGAAATAGCATAAGCAAAAGCATGGATAAGGCATGTCTGCTAAGGAGGTGGAGAAGGTCAGTCTGGTGGCAGCTGAAGATAGGAGGAGAGCTGGATGGGGGCATGAATATTGCCTATACATTGACCAGTATTACCTAGTAGATGACAACAGAAAAATGTCATCAGGCAGCTTTTCTATAGAGTTTTGACTCCTGCCTTTTTCTTTTTATCACAGCACAGTGCCTGGCACCTAAGCAGGCAGTAATAAATGCTTGCTGATTATAGATTCATTGAGAATACTCTGATTTATCAACTTCCCCCTTCATCCACATGATAGATAGCTATTCCCATTCTGGCCATTCTATGCTTTATCCATATCTTTCCACATTACTCAACTTGGCTCTCCTCTCTAACTCCTATAAAGTACTTCTTTTCTAATTACTTTTATGGTATATTTTATTTTGTACAAATTAAAAGTCAGGTCATCCTCTTGCCATCTTCTACTTTGCCTCCCACATTCCATCCATTCCGAATCTTCTTGATTCTTTCTCCATTGCTCTTATATCAGTTCATTTTCTCCCTTTTCATAGTTACTGCCATAGTACAGGAACTCATAACCCTTTACCTGGATAAATGCAATAATCTTCAAATTTATCTCCCTGCTTCACCTTTTCCCTATCCAATCCATTCTCCTTATATCAGTCAAAGTGAAATTTCTAAAATATAAATCTTGACTATTTCATCCCAATAGTAATAATAATTTATGGTTAATATAATTATATGTGGAGTACGTATTATATCGCTGTTGCTTATATATAAAAGAGAGGGAGTTATTTCTTTCAGAGTAAGGGAATACTCTAGAAATTTGGAGACTTGTTAATACTTCTGATTTTTGTTCTTGGTTTGGTGAAGTGACTGCTTTGCAGCCACTAAATGGCTTAAAAGTTTTGTTCCTTCAGTATTTTGGTGTGGAAGTTGGAAGTGAAGATAATCTCCTTTGATACACTTGGAATGAAAGATGTTAAATTTGAAAGAAATGATGTGACAAGATATTATTGTATATTAAATATAATCATTATTTCTAAACAATAATTGCTAGCCTTTGTAAGATCCCTGAAAGTTTGCAAACCACTTGAGGTTATTAACTCATTCGATCCTTGCAACTTGCTGAGGGAAGTGTTCATATTCCCATTTAACAGATGAGGAAAGTTAGACTGAAAACAAATAGGATGAAATGATTCCCTGTGTTTCCTATTATAAAATAAACTCTTGAGTGTATCATTTTAAAGGTCCTCACAAATAGGCTGGTCTTAATATACACGACTTTCTTGTATCCCCATTGATTTGTTATTCTATATACATGTCATTGTCCTTCCCATCTCTGTCCTTCATATGTCTGGAATTATCTCCAGCCTTGCCTCTGAAGCTTAGAGTTCCCAGCTTCCTTTAAAGTTCACCTTAAGTGATGTTCTACAGTAGACCTTTCCTGATAGCTCCCACTCTCCTCACAAAAATAATAAATTGCTTTTATTTGTTCTATGAAGAGTTTATGTCTGGCATAAGGGTTCACTTCATTTTCTCCAAAAGAAGGAAAACTCCCAAGGGGCAAAGATTCTCTTTGTGTCTCCTGACCTTAAAAAGAGTGCCCGGAACCCAATATGTGCTTAAAAATACTTGTACATGAATGAATGAATGAATGAATTATCAGACAGAGAAATCCAAATGGTCTAAGGCAATGAGCTTTGAAATGGGACATCTGTATCTGGGTTTGGGACCCAGTTGGGTCACCTTTGGGATCTCTAACACTGTGTTTTGATTACATAATTTCTAAAGTCCCATCTAGCTCCAATATACTACACATTGGGTTGTCCTAAAGAACACATAATGTTCTTGGTGTCATACACTGGAACCTTCCATAGCTTTCTCTCTTCTAGTTTCTCCAATTTACATTCATGATCTTTCATGACCTTTACAGTAGTTGAGTATTCAAAATAATGTATCTGGGCATTATAAAGACCCGACTGCTGGGCATTAAACTGGGCCTCCATAACACATCTGGATACCTTTCTCCCTAAACAGACATATAAGGTGGAGTTTGCCTAGGCATAGAACCAATTGACAGGGACTCAAACCTAGAACCAAACCTTTATATCAATTGACAATTTCTGAGATTTGCCTAAAGAACTAAAAGATCAATGTCTTACTCAATGGTTTGGTTCTGTGTCATCTTGAGGAGAGGGGTCAGCTTTAATGGCTTGTCATTCTAAAGGCTGTGGGAGTGAAAGCAGCTGGGTGTTCCAGCCTGGGGTCTGAGCTATTATGGCCCCCAAATGGATTTCAGATCCATTTATAGATACCAGATCCAATTTTAGAGAAACCAGCCCGGTTTTGATTAGAGTGCCATGATAATAGGAATGCAGCGTTGTGCCCAGGAGCCTAGCACCCAACTCATGAACATTTTATATGAGAAATCATAGACCTTAATGCAAGCTCTTACACAGTAAAAATGTATTTGTAAATATCTGGCCCAGAGATCAGAGTAAACTCATGTCAATCATTTAATCATTAACCATATATTAATAAAAAGCAAGCATTTAGTATGTGATTAGCATCTGTAAGACACTATATTAAGCCCTGAGGATTCAAAGACAAAAACATATCAGTCACTTATTTTAATAACCTTATATTCTACTGGAGAAATGAAACATACAAGTATAAATGGATAGATAGAAAGGAAGGAAAGAAGGAAGGAAAGAAGGAAGGAAGAAAGAAAGAAAGAAAGAAAGAAAGAAAGAAAGAAAGAAAGAAAGAAAGAAAGAAAGAAAGAAAGAAAGAAAGAAAGAAAGAAGAAATGAGGAAAGAAAGAAAGAAAGAAATGAGGAAAGAAGGAAAGAGAAAGAGGAAAAGGAAGGAAGGAATAAAAGAAGGAAGAGAGAGGAAGGAAGGAAAGGAGGAAAGGAAAGAGAAATAAAAGAAGAAAGGAAGGAAGGAAGGAAGGAAGGAAGGAAGGAAGGAAGGAAGAAAGAAAAGAAGAAAGAAAGAAAAGTAGAAAAGAAGGAAAAAAAGAAAGAGAAAGAATGAGAGGAAAAGGAAGGAATGAAAGGAAGAAAGAGAGGGAGAGGAAGGAAGAAAGAGAGAAAAAAGAGAAGAAGGAAGGAAAGAAGGAGAGAAGGAAGGAAAAAGAAGGAGGGAAGGAAGGAAACATTCCTGTATTAAGTACCTACCATGTAACCACCCTTTGAAATAGGTCCTATTATTCTCATTTTACAAATGAGTGAGTTGAATTAGAGATTTAGTGAATTGACCAAGGTCACACAGCACAGAAGAATCTGAGGCTAGATTGAATTTAAGTCTTCCTGACTCCAGACCCACAATTCTATCCACTGAACCACCTATCTCTCTCAAACAAATAAACAAACCAACAATAACAACCACCATTCCAAATTATGTAACTTCAGTAGTTCTTTAGTAAAAAAGACTTTGGAAGAAAAGTAAAAAGACTTTAGATAATTAGAAGAGGGAGCTCTTGGGAGAGAGACACATTGAGGTACTGAGAAGAGAGTAGGCAGGGTTGTTTGGCTTTCTCTCATAGAAGGAAAAAGCACTAAGACTGGAGCCAGAAGTAAGAATTGAATTATGGGGAACTCAGAATGCCAGGTCTGGTAATTCATTTTTTCCCTGCTGCCTTTTTTTTTAACAGCTGCTTTCCTTTATTCCAAATCATCACAATTGATTTTTCATTTTTGTCTTTTCACCCTATTGTTTTTTCTTCCCTCCTCTGTCTATTCCTTGTCTCCACTAACGTGTCCAACCACAATGCTTTATTTTTAATAAATCTTTTCTCATCAGTTCTTAAAATGTCTGTGCTGTCATTATGAAGAAAGGTAACACAGAGAGAGGATTGTGAACAAGTTTGAGACTCAGGAAGAACAGAGTTCAAATCCTGCCGTTTAGATTTACTGGCTCTGGGACCTTGAGGCAGTCCTTAATCTTTCAGTCCTCTAGGCAAATCTCAGAAATTGTCAGTTGATGAAAAAGGTGCTCATGTGCAGTGGTAGAAGGCATTCCCTCAGCTGAGAATTGCCCATATCAATAAAATCATGAATCCAGTTCCTCTTCAAATAGGAAGATTTAAAGAAATAGTTAAAGGAAACTTCTAAGCTACATATAAGAGAAGATATTCTGCTGTCTCCAGAGACTAAAAATAACGCACACAGTCCAGTGGAACTCAGTCCATAGGAAGAGATTTTCTTTTTGTCAGAATCATAGAGCAAAACAAAGACTAAAGCTTCCCTAAAATGAATTGACATGAGAAGGTCGACTATAATGCTAGCAAGTCAGAGGCATAAGTGGCTCCCAAATAGCCTCTGAAGACCCTGGAAGTGTGGGTCACAGAGACGTTATAGAATCATAGAGAAAGAAGAGACATTAGGAAGACTTCAGCACAAGCCCTCAGTGGACAGGGCAGGAAGCAGAGGCCAGGGAAGTGAAATTTCCATAGCTTGTTACTGTAGATTTAGGAATGGAATTACTGTTTCCTGATTCATATTTCTTACTTATGCAAGGATGCAAAGAAGATGAAGAGAAGAGTGAAAAGGGGATGAGAAGATTAAAAAAAGTGATACTGATTCTAAGGTCTGCAGACAGAGATGTTAACTGGACAATGTTCAAAGGTTCTCTAGGCTTCCTACAATTATTATGACCTTAAAAATAAATAAATATTGAACCACTGCACAAAGCTCATATTAGATCTAAATTTCTTGCCCCCCCCCCCAAAAAAAATCTTAGAAACTTAGAAGATTCCATGAAATTCACATCTCAACACTGTGCTTATTGCCACAAAGATGAATAAACTCACTCTGTGAAGGGACTTCAAAATCTGATTTGACTTGTGAAATGTACATTTCAGCCAGATTCTATGTTTATTGGGGGACTATGGTGACCAGTAATAAATCTGGATTCGATGTACTTTTACTAGTCCATTGATCAAGGATGGAGCTAACTTAGGACCACAATGTTTAGAATTGGCAGGGACTTCTGAGGTCCTGAATCTATTCCCTTTATTTCCCAATGAAGATCAGGGTGTTTAAGAGACAATAACAGTGGGCAGTGGTGGGATGAGACATAAAGAGAACTATTGGATTTGGAATTCAGAGTCACTGGGCTGCTTTCTGATGGTGTAATTACGGGTGAGTCACTTCACTATTTGCTCATCTCTAAAATGAGGAGGTTGGATTAGCTGGTCCCTAAAGTCATTTCCAGCTCTAAGTCTAGAGGTACCTGGGATGCTGACTTTAAACCCAGCACTCTCTCCACTATGGCCTGACATCTCACAGTGATTTCTTCCCAGGCACATTGTGTGTGCAATTAGGAAGTGAAAGGAAAAGAGGCACCAGCATTCAAGTACCCAGTCTGCCACTAAATGACTCTTGGGCGAGGCAATTCACTCTATCCCTCATTTTCATACTCTTTAAAAAAAATGAGTGTGGACTAGGTAATCTCCAGAATCCTTTAAGAGCTAACTTCAATCAATCGATCAATTCTCAAGCATGTTATTAAGTGTCTACAATCATTCTACTTCAGTCCAATTCAAACACAGCAAAAAAAAAAAAAAAAAGAAAAGAAAAAGAAAAGAAAACCCAGTCAAGTCTAGGTGTTGTTATGTGTCAAACTTTGTCCTGGGTGCTATAAAATAAGGATGGGAAGAATGTATCCCTGCCTTCACATACATAATAAATTAAGATTATGTGTGTATATGTGTACATATATCTACACATATCTACGTGTATGTACATATATACATATATGCATATATAGACATAGTCTTACTTTATTATGCATGTAAATACACACATATGTAATAAAAGTCTCAGTCTAATTTAATTCAAAAAAATAAAAAAAACTTACATATTTGTTACTATGTCAGTCACTATTCTAGGTACTAGAGATATGTAGACTTTTTTTAAAGGTACAGTTATCTCTGCCTTCCCTATAGCTTATAATCTAGTAGCCAAAGGAGTTCAAGAAGCATTGATTAAATACTTACTAGGTGCCAGATACTATGCTAAGCATAAAGAATAAAAATATAAGCACACAGAAAAAAAGAAATATAAGCAGAAAGAAGACTCCTTGCCCTCAAAGACCTTATATTCCAATGAGAGAAAATAAATAAGGAGAGCTTGAAGGAAGTAGGGGGTGGAGTAGAGATTAAGGTACTAGTTTGTGATACCTTGTGGGAAAAGTCCACGTAAGTTTAGAGTGAAAAAATGGAGAGGAACAGAGATGTGGAGGGCTTGGGAATCTATTTATAATGGAGGTTACTAGAGGAACAAGTCAATAAGAGGGAAAGGCTTCCTGATGCTAGATATTCCCAAAGTAAGAGGCTTAAAAAGTCATGTGAACTTCCTAGGTAAAGTGGGTAAAAAAACATAAACAGCTAGTGTTGTTTCCTTTATCCAGTTCTATATCTACCTACATATTTACTATAAAATTCTAAACATACATACACACATATATGACATAGATCTAGAGGTAGAAACATAGATATGGACAGATGGATAGAAACAGATAGATAGATAGATAGATAGATAGATAGATAGATAGATAGACAGATAGAAAAATAGATTGATAGAAAGATAGGTTGATAGATAGATAGATAGAAAGATGGATGGATGGATGGATGGATGGATGGATGGATGGATGGATGTGGATAGATAGATATAGATGGGTAGACAGATGTGGATGGATAGATGATAGCTAGATGATGATGATAGATGGACGATGGAGAGACAGATGATAGACAGTGCATGCCTTATCATACCTCACAGTCTAGTAGGATGACAAGATGTATATTTGTGTGAGTAAATGAAAATAAATGTTTCTCCCTCTGTCCAAATCCATTCCTTTTTGGCCTTTTGTTTTAAGGAGCTGTAGTGTCTTTGGTATCATGATAGATGATGCAGATATGAAGATTAAAAGAAAATATATTCCTTGCCTTCATGTTGTTGACAATCTAGGTAAAGAATACAATGTGTTTAACAATTCTGCCCCCTTAGGATATAGAAAGTGCCTAAGACAGTCCAACAGAGAGGAATGAGGCTTTGGGGCAGAGAGGGGACATTTTCAAGCCAGGCAGCTAAACTGTGCTTTTCAGATATCAACTGACCGCCAAACCATTTCACCTTTTGCTCAAAGTATTTTGTGTTTCAATTGGTAAATGCCAAGATAGCAATGACTATAAATAAAAAGATATAAAGCAAATACAGGCTCTCATAGAAGAAGAAATATTTCTTATATACCTAGAGCAGGAAAATCAGCTTAGCTTTTATTTTTTAGAAGGAAAAGTAATAAAAGAGAATGCATACAGGGCTGCCTCAGAAGGTTTTATTTTCCTTCAGCAAAATGCCTTATTCAGGGGGTGGGAATGAAACACACAGACATTGCAACAGATAACTACTTCCCAGCACTAGACAAAAGAACTTGGGGAACATATTTTTGTTAACGTGTATAGCTTTGCCTTCCCAAATCACAAACCTTCCAAATGGCAAGGCACTTGAGCAGCTATTTAGTTTAGAGAGACTGCAGTCCAGAATCCCTTCAATGGCATCCCAAGAATGGCCATGCAACCTTGGCTATAAGACCTCTGGGTTTGGGGAGGGGGCTCCATAACCAAATCTTCTCAATAGCTGAATGGTCAGGAAGGTTTTCTCTTCATTGAGGTTTCTCAAATTAAGTAGAAATCTATTTCTCTACCACCCATTTCTCAAAACTGGGTCTTCCCCCTGGAGTGAACATGAACAAGTGCAATCCTACTTTCACAGATTATCCTTCTAAATGCACCCTTGAGAGAGGAGTGGCTCTGGCTTGGTTCCACCTTCCTCTTGCATCAAACAGAGTTAGAGTCCTCCTGGGGTCTACTCTGTGTTAATTGGCAATCTCTGTGTATCTGAGGATCTATTGCTTTCCTACAAAGGCACTGCCATTTTTTTCTGATTAGTTCCTTGTCCTTGAATCCATCTTATGCAAACTTTTGTTAGAATATTTTAAAAGAATTTATACTGATGCCTTCTGTTGCTTTATCATAGAGATTACTGTTTCCTCCCCACTACCTTATCAGCTTTCCCTAGTAACACAGATTAAAATAGAAAAGAGGAAGAGGAAAGTTCTTTTGCCTGTCAGCATACACAATATTCCATGTCTGTAGCACCCCTACCTTATCATTAATGGGAAGAAGGGGCATTTTCTTTACTCATTTTGGTGACCAAGCTTCATGTTAATGATTACTCAGCTCTCCCACTTAACTTGTGGACTTTTTACTTTATGGCTGTGGTCATTGAGACAATGGTTTTCCTGGAGCTGCTTGCTTCACTCTGCCTAATTCCATATGGCATCCCATGCTTCTTGGAATTTTTTTATTTGTTATTTCTTATAGCACTATCATGTTCTGTTATATTCATTTCACAATCTAATTCTTCTCTTATAGAAGGGTATCTACTCTGTTGCCAATTCTTTACTATCAGACAAAGTGAGGCTCTGGATATTTTGGTATCTATGAGACCCTTCTGTCTTCTGCTTAATTTGATACATGCCTAGCAGTGAGATGTCTGGGTCAGATAGTTGGGGTATCTGTCATGGCTTTGTCATCATTCCAAATTGCTTTCTGCAATGGTAAAACCAATTGGCAGCTCCATGAATCATGGAAGCATTGCAAATTCCTTTCTTAAAGATGGAAGATACCCTGTGTGTACATGCCAATCTTTAGGACAACTCTGACCTGCCTTTCATTTAGAGCTTTAGAGTTCATATTCTTTTAAAGTTTCATCATCACGACACTGTTCTTGGGAGCATCCCATTCCTCTTCCACCAACTTTCTTTCTAAAACTGAAGGCCATCTCATGTGACCTACCTTAGCTCTGACTTTTCTAACAACTGCCATCCCCAGACTAAGTATGCCAGACTCTGCCTGGAATTTCCATACCTATAAATAGCTCGAAGCCAGGGGAGCCATTTCCTTTTAATGTTCTAGCCTTAACTCTGTGGGAAACCATCTCCTCCTTGTTAGGCAGAAACATGTCCGGAAGATCCGTCCCTCCTATTGCTTCCTCCACATTTTGAGAAAGGAAATAATCATTAAGGCAATTCAGGAATGTATTAGTCCTTCTGTCAGTGGCAAAGATAGTCTATGGCCGTATCTCTTGGAAGTACTAGGAGGGAGCTTTCGCTACTGATGGAAAATCAGGTCCCTTAATGTCACTATTAAAAATACACACATATTTCTGACATGAATCCTTGATTGAGGCCTAGATACGATGAAGAAATCTCAGGATCATAGATTCAGAATGGGAAGGAAGTTTAGAGGCTATTTTGTAAATTCCAAAGTGTTATAGATGAGGAGGCCAAGAGATTCAGCGACTTGCCCAGTGAAGGGTTGTCACAAGCAGAAGTAGGACTTCAACCAAAGTTTTTTTTGTCTTTTTCTCCAGTGTTCTTTTGGCTTTGCTAAGAAAAGAAGCATTTAGACCTCCCTTTGTAAAAAGGAGGAGGCATAAGAGCATCCTGCTGGATTATTCCCTATGCATTTCTTCACTTGGTTCTGCTTTCTAATTCCACTGAGGACAATGAAGAGTCATCTAAGATATTCTGAAAATTTCAAAAGGGAAAGGAGTTTTAATCTATAGTCATTGCATCTCTTTGATGAGTAGAGGGCAACATTTGATCAGAAAACCTTCAATGACTCCTTGTTAGCTCACATATTCTGTCTTTGTTACATAATTTTTCCATTAATATTCTTCTGTGAACTACCATTGGCTACTCAGGTGTCAATGTTCCTTGGAATAGCAGTATCTTGCCATCACATCTTCCTCTCCAGCTAACTGTGAGAAAACACAACTCACTCAATTGACTGGTCCTCTTCAGATAGGATCTGAATCATTTGCTTGTGTTAAGTAGAAAGGGTGCATTTAATGGTATTTCTTTTGGCATCTGAGACATCTTTTTATCTATTACCTTACTTTTTAATCCTATATTGTTAAAACCTACATATTATTGAGTAGAGACTTTAACTCTGTTGCCCAACTGTTTACTAGACCTCTTTAGACAGAGTAAATATTTAAGTGATTATGAAAACAAAAATTCTGCATTTTTCTCAAATGAGGTTATATATTTAGACTATTTTGAAAACTTTTTAGATCTAAATAAATTCTATTTCTTACTGCTACTATTGCTACAAATCAACCAAGGAACCAACAGACATTCATTAAACACTTACTGATTTCCAGGCCCTGTTCTAATCACTGAGGATAAAAGAGAAAAAGGCCCCTTTCTTTAAGAAGCTCACATTCTATTAAGGGAGATAACATAGATATGTATATAGATATAGATATAGATATGTATATTTATAAAGAGATTGATTAGTCCCCCTTGTTTCTATGTATACAAATATTTGTATGTGCATATACAAATATACTCTTAGATGTATACATAATTCATGAACGAAAATGTATTTAGGTATGAGCATATATGTTTATGTATGTGTGCATATCCATCCATCCATCCATCCATCCATCCATCCATCCATCCATCTATCTCTCCATCTAGCAATTCATCTAAGCATGTCTGTCTATCCATCCATTCATCCCTCTATCCATTTATCTATCTTTTCTCTCTTTCATCTCCCCTCCTCCCTCTCTCTTTCTCTCTCTCTCTCTCTCTCTCTCTCTCTCTCTCTCTCTCTCTCTCTCTCTCTCTC
>NC_058133.1:6013654-6037495 GCF_016433145.1 Gracilinanus agilis | reverse complement strand
TGGGCTGTCTCTATATCTCATTTACCATATGAATGAAGAATTCCAGGATAAACCTTTACATTTAAATATAGGAGGATTAATTAGGGTCTTATCTATTAAAACTATACCAGATCAAGAGTCTTTTATAGCCTAAGATCTGAGAAGAGGTGTGATCCACAGGATCCCTCTCCCTCTCCCTCTCCCTCTCCCTCTCCCTCTCTCCCCCCAGCTGCAGTTCCGTCTCCATACATATCTACCTCCATACACACATACACCTGATTCCCTATCACGTATCTACAGTACATCTACTCTCTACTATCCTTGTACCATTCTGACTTCATTTTATTCAGCCTGACTTTCACGTAAGGGCTCGGTGTGTTCTGGCTTCTCGGTTCAGCCTCTGGGATGTAAGAAATAAAATGACAACAAAGAAGCCCAGACGGGCTCCGGACTTACAGCCGCCGCATCTTACTAGAGGAAGGCGTTTGTGCATATGTGTGCAACTAATGCATGTGTGTGCATGTGTGTGTGAGTGTGTAGACTATGACACACAAACCCTCCATCGCTGCGCAGGACACGCAGGGTAACAAATGCTCCAGACTCCGGGCTGGCTCCCTGCTGCCTCTGCCTGCCCTCAGCCGCACAGAGGCCCCCCGCAGGACCCCATCTCTGCCCCGGGGGCTGGAGCCAGGCACCCACACGGGCCTCTTTGAGCCAATCTCAGCCCTGAAGGCTCCCTTCTTTGGCCTTCCATCGTGGCTTCAGGCTGTCCCTGTTTTCTGGCATCTCCCCACGAGACGATCACGGAAATGCGTGTCAAGGTGAGGAGAAGGACCCGGAGGGACCCGCTGATGGGTGCTGGCGGGGTGCTTGTCCCCGCCTCCCCGCGTCTCCGGGGCTTCAGTCACAGGTTTCCGTACAATTGCATTAGGTGTCACTAATGAGGATATTCTAGTCCATATATTTGGATTTAGTTATATTCCAGAATATAAAATATCCATTTGCATAAATGAATATGTATCAGATGCAAAACAATATGTAAATGGCCGCCCCAGCTTTGCTGGAAAACATCTCCAGCCTTCCTTAAGGAGGCACCTCCGCATCTCCTCCTGCTTGGCCACACCTGGAAACCTCCCCTCCCCCCGGGGGGCCTGCGTGTCTGTCTGAAATAGAGACGTGGACACTTCCGGGTTAGGATGGCTGCAGAGTAGAGGCTGGGCGCTTTACTCTCCTCAGCCACCTCTACAGGATACCTCCGGAGGACACAAAAACCAACAGGGTGCAGCACGGAAGGTAGGTGGTATCTGGGCACGTCCACACTATAAAGGGGGGAAATAGCGCCCATCCACACGCCAGCGGATCACCCCTCCCCCACCCCACCCACAGTACCAGAGTCGGAGGCTGGGCTGTAGAGGTAGAGCGAGGGGGGGGGGCGCCACAAAATCTAGTCCCTTAGCAGCTAACTAGGACCACCAAGAGCTCGCCCCAGAGAGCAGCAAGATTGAGACCCCAGGAGGCGGGAGAGCGCAGACCTTGGGTGCAGATTGAAGCTGAGAGGAGCCAAGGACAGCAGAGGCCTCGCAGATGGCGGAAGCCAGGCGACTCTCAAAGTAGCCTCAGGTAAAAACTGCTTCTTAGCTCCATACACAGAGAGCCTGCCTGCCTCACTCAGACTTCTGGCTGAGAAAGAAAAACCAGCACAATGATGACAAGCAAGGCTCAAGAAATAACCACCAAAAAGACCAAGAAAAAAGCTCTAACACTTAATAACTTTTGCACAGGAAAATCCAGAAAGCAGAGGAGGACAAACAAGTAAAGGCATCCAAACTTTCCCCCCAAAATGAAAATTGGTCACTAGCTCTTGAAGAGTTCAAATCTGAGATCATGAGAAAGATGAAAGAGATCTGGTGAGCAAAGTGGGAAATAGTTCAAAAAGAAAATAACAGTTTAAAAGGCAAAATTTTGCAATTGGAAATTGAGGTTCAGAAATCACATGAAATAATTAGCAAATTGAATACCAGAAATGACCAACTGGAAGTCATGAAGAGCCAGATAGACCAGTCTGAAAAGGAAAACGAAAAGATTATAGCTGAAAACCAGTCTTTAAAGACTAGAGTTGGACAAAGAGAAGCCAATGATCTCATAAGACAGCAAGAATTAATAAAGCAAAGTCAAAAGACTGACAAAATAGAAGGAAACATGAAATATCTCAATGAGAAGATAACAGATCAAGAAAACAGGCCTAGAAGAGACAACTTGAGAATTATTGGTCTTCTGGAAACATCAGAGACAAATAGAAATCTACATATCCTACTACGAGGAATTATCCAAGAAATCTGCCCTGGTGTCCTTGAACAAGAGGGCAAAATAGACACTGAAAGAGCTTATAGAACCCCCAGGAATGTAATAGCCAAATTCAAAAGGTTCCAAGTTAAGGAGAAAATATTATGAGCAGCAAGAAAAAGACAATGCAGATATCAAGGAGCACCAATCAGGATCACACAGGATCTGGCAGCCTCCATACTAAAAGACCACAAGGCTTGGAAGATGATATTCAGAAAGGCAAGAGAATTGGGTCTACAATCAAGGAGCACCTACCCATCAACACTGACTATATACTTCCAGGGGAAAGTATGGGCATTCAACAAGAAAGAAGATTTCCACATATTTGCACAGAAAAGACCAGGACTAAATGGAAAATTTGATATCTAAGCACAAAAACCAAGTGTAACATGAAAAGGTAAATAAGAAACAGGGGAAAGAAAGAAAACTCTTATCTTTAAATTACCTTCTTCAAGGCCTTCAATAAGATCAAATTATTTGTATTCCTATATTGTGAAATATAATGTGTAATTCTAAAAAATTGTACTCACTATTATAGCAATTAGAAGAATTAGTCATAAGGAGAGGTTGGAGTACTAAATGGTCTAAGATAATATTGGGAGGGGAGTGTATGTGGGGGGAAGAGAAGATGGCACCAAGAGTAACTTGAAGGAATAAGAAAAATAGGATAATCTATACCACACAAAGAGGGCATGGGAAGGGGAGGTGATGAAAAAGCATTAATAGGAAATACTTAAACCTTACTCTCAGTGGAATTAATCCTGAGAGGTAAGAGTAGCTAGATACATTGGGATATCAAATTCTATCTAACCCTACTGAGAAAGTCAGAAGGGATAAACCAAGGTGGGCAGTGGGGTGGGGAGTTCAGGGAAGAGATGGGGGAGGGAATTCATTAGGCCTTAAAAATAATAAGAGGGGAAGGGAGGGGTGGAAATGGTAGTATACCAGGGGAGGGGAGAAGGGGGACTGATTTAAAACAAACCACTGGTTTAAAAGGGAATAGAGTAAGAAGAAGGAGTAGAACTAGGAGAGGATACCAAAATGTTGGGGAATACACAACTGATAATTATAATTCTGAATGTGAATGGAATAAACTCACCCATAAAACAGAAGCAAATAGCAGAGCAGATTAGAAAACAAAATCCTACAATATGTTGTCTCTACAAGAAACACACATGAGGCAGGTGGACATACATAGGGTTAAGGTCAATGGCTGGACCAAAATCTATTGGACTTCAACTGAGAAAAAAGAAGGCAGGAGTGGCAATCACGATTTCTGACAAAGCCAAAGTAAAAATAGATCTGATTAAAAGAGATAGGGAAGGTAATTACATCCTGATAAAAGAGTATAGACAATGAGGAAATAACAGTACTCAATATGTATGCACCAAATGGTATAGCATCCAAATTTCTAAAGGAGAAACTGGAAGATCTCAAGGAGGAAATAGATAGTAAAACTATACTAGTGGGAGATCTAAATATTCCTCTATCAGATCTAGATAAATCAAACCAAAAAATAAATAAGAAAGAGATAAGAGAGGTGAATGAAATCCTAGAAAAATTAGAGTTAATAGATATGTGGAGAAAAATAAATAGGAACAAAAAGGAATGAACCTTCTTTTCAGCTGCAGATGGTACATTTACAAAGATTGAACATGTACTAGTGCATAGAAATATGGCAAACAATTGCAAAAGAGAAGAAATAATAAATGTAACCTTTTCAGATCACAATGCAATAAAAATAATCAGTAAGGGCACATGGACAGGCAAATCAAAAACTAATTGGAAATTTAATAACATGATTCTCCAAAATCAGTTAAAGAACAAATCACAGAAACAATTAACAATTTCATTGAAGAGAATGATAATAATGAAAAATCCTACCAAATTCTTTGGGATGCAGCTAAAGTAGTACTCAGGGAGAAATATATATCCTTGAGTGCATATATTAACAAATTAGAGAGGGCAAAGATCAATGAACTGGGCATGCAAATCAAAAAACTAGAAAGGGAACAAATGAAAAATCCCCAGTTAAAAATTAAATTATAGGGGGCAGCTGGGTAGCTCAGTGGATGGAGAGTCAGGCCTAGAGACAGGAGGTCCTAGGTTCAAACCCGGCCTCAGCCACTTCCAGCTGTGTGACCCTGGGCAAGTCACTTGACCCCCATTGCCTACCCTTACCACTCTTCCACCTATGAGAAAATACATCGAAGTACAAGGGTTTAAAAAAAACCAAACAACTAAATTATAGATTATAAAAATCAAAGGAGAAATCAATAAAATTGAAAGTAAAAGAACTATTGGATTAATAAATAAGACTAGAAGCTGGTACTTTGAAAAAATAAATAAAATTGACAAAGTACTGTTCAATGTAATTAAACAAAAAGGAAAAAAGAAATCCAAATTATCAGTATGAAAGATGAAAAGGGAGCCCTCACTTCTAATGAAGAGGAAATCAAAGCAATCGTTAAAACTATTCTGCCCAATTATATGGCAATAAATATAGCAACTTAGGTGATATGGATGAATATTTACAAAGATATAAATTGCCTAGATTAACAGCAGAAGAAATAGAATACCTAAATAATCCCATATCAGAAGAATAAATGGAACAAGCCATCAAAGAACTCCCTAAGAAAAAATCTGCAGGGCCTGATGGATTCACAAATCAATTCTATCAAACCTTCAAAGAACAACTAATTCCAATACTATACAAACTATTTGACACAATAAGAGTCCTACTAAACTCCTTTTATGACACAAATATGGTACTGATCCCAAAGCCAGGTAGATCAAAAACAGAGAAAGAAAACTACAGACCAATCTCCTTAATGAACATAAATGCAAAAATCTTAAACAGAATACTAGCAAAAAGACTCCAGCAAGTGATCACAAAGGTTATTCATTATGATCAGATGGGATTTATACCAGGAATGCAAGGATGGTTCAACATTAGGAAAACCATTCACATAATTGACCATATCAACAAGCAAACCAACAAAAATCACATGATTATCTCAATAGATGCTAAAAAAGCCTTTGACAAAATGCAACACCCATTCCTATTGAAAACACTAGAAAGTATAGTAATAGAAGGGCCTTTCCTAAAAATAATAAATGGTATATCTCTAAAACCATCAACAAACGTCATCTGCAATGTTAATAAATTAGAAACATTCCCAATAAGATCAGGAGTGAAACAAGGATGCCCCTTGTCACCTCTATTATATGTATTGGAAACACTAGCAGTATCAATTGGAGAAGAAAAGGAAATTGAAGGTATCAAAATAAGGTAGGAGGAGACCAAGCTATCACTCTTTGTAGATGATATTATTGTCTACCTAAAAAAATCCTAGAGAATCAACTAAAAAGTTAATGGAAATAATTCATAACTTTAGCAAAGTTGCAGGATACAAAATAAATGCACATAAATCATCAGCATTTCTATATATTTCCAACACATTGCAGCAGGAAGAGTTAGAAAGAGAAATTCCATTTAAAATCACTCTAGACCAATGGTTGGCAACCTTTTTGGCAGTGAGAGCTATAAACGCCTGCAGAAGGAGGAGGATGGAGGTGGAAGGCACTGGAATATGGGGCAGGGGCTGAAGGGCCCCCTGGGGCACATCCTGGGGCTCTGCCCTGACTGGCTGGTGGGGAGATGAAGCCAGATATGGCTCGAGTGCCATATGTTGCTGACCTCTGCCCTAGGCAATATAAAATACTTGGGAATCTATCTGGCAAGACAAACACAGGAATTATATGAACACAACTATGAAACCCTTTCCACACAATTAAAACTAGATCTAAATAATTTGAAAAATTTTAATTGCTCATGGGTAGGGTGAGCTAACATAACATAATGGTAGGACAACCATTCTACACAAATTAATTTACTTATTTAATGCTATATCTATCAATCTACCAAAAAACTTTTTTACTGAATTAGAAAAAAAAAACTATAACAAAATTCATTTGGAAGAACAAAAGACCAAGAATACCAAGGGAAATAATGAAAAAAAAAATATGAAGAAAAGTGGCCTAGCAGTACCAGATATTAAACTGTACTATAAAGCAGCAGTCATCAAAACAATATGGTACTGGCAAAGAGACAGAAGGGAGAATCAGTGAATAGACTTGGGGTAAGTGACCTCAGCAAGACAGTCTACGATAAACCTAAAGAACCCAGCTTTTGGGACAAAAATCCACTATTTGAAAAAAACTGCTGGGAAAATTGGGAAACAATATGGGAGAGATTAGGTTTAGATCAACATCTCACACCCTACACCAAGATAAATTCAGAATGGGTGAATGACTTTAATATAAAGAAGGAAACTCTTCTGGGCCAGACAGGATCCGGGGCAGGAGGGGCTCCCATGAGCTCCACCTTCAAGCTTTGGAAGGTTCGCCATGAAGACATGATCCTGCCTTGTCCTCCCTCATCCTGTTGGGGGTGGGCAGGGATGTGTGTAGGCAAACTGGGTCTGGGCTCAGGAGATTCGGGCTGGGACTTGGCTCTGCGTCTGCCCCTGCCTTGGGGGCCCTGAATAAGCCAGTTCCTGCCTCTCACTCCCATACACATCAGATCATCCCAGGTCAGAGCTTCAGACTCAGCCCAAGGAAGAACTTTCCAACCGCTGGAACTGTTCAGAAATAAATGGAGTCACTTGCAGAGACAGCAGGATACAGTCCTTAAAGAGCTCTGATCGGGGGCCAGACAAGCCCTCCTGGGGGTGCTCTCGGGGAAGGCAGAGCCACCTCCAAAGGGAGGTCCCTCTTCTATGGTTCTCCTTCTAGAGACTGCAAATCAGCTTCTTCAAATGAGGAATAGGCTGAACGTAGTTAAATGAGAAACACACAAATGAGTCTTCGCGTTAAACTGGAAAGTTATTTAACTGAATTCATTAAAAACAACTCTTCTAGTTCATCTCGTGCCCCTATTTCATGCTTATTTCTCATCGCTGCTATTAAAAGTAGCATTGCTTAGATGTTGTCTGACCCAACGCTTCCACGAGGGTGACGAGGATGAAGCCCTTCATCAAAAGGAAAGTCTTTTGTTGGATGTCAAACATGGAGGAAGCCGTGGAGCTGAGATTCCAACAAGAGTGTCTTTTTGTGAGCCCGTGTCCTGTCCAAGAAGGGGTCATTCCTTTAAGGTAGGCAAGAATCGTGACTTTCTGGGATTCTTCCCAACCGGCCTCTTCTCTACCAGGGAGTCAGGCTGGGTTCTCTTTCCTCGTTCAATAAAACTGGAGCCCACCCCTACCTCTGCTTACTCATCGGCACTGAACCTGCTTCCTCTTTTTAAGGGTAGAAACAGTTTTGTTTTGTATTGTTTTTCTCCATGGTTGTGTGGATGTCACAGCACGTCTGTGCCAGAACCAGGTAACACGGGGAGTTCTTGGTACATTTTAGTTTTGGTGAAGGAACATTATGGAGGGAGGCCCAAGGCCAACGCATCCTGAACACCATAGAGCTTGGCTGATCAAAGCAAAGACAAGCAGGGTCAGATCTTCTTGGGATTGACATGGCAGTCTACATGGGGACATGGGAGTGGGGGGTGGGCTGCCCTTTTGATAGCAAAGAACAAGCCTGGCTCCCTTTGATCAAGTCTGGGGGTCAGCTTACAAGAGCTGGATGGAGAGTATTTGAGTGTATCCGGTCATGAAGACACTGAAATACTTAAAAGCCGTGTCATAAGGCAGTGACAGGAGGGAAGCTGAGATGTTTCCCATGGATGAGAGAAGATGGGAGTCTTGTTTTCAAATGTCTGGAGAGCTGTCCAGAGGAAAAATGAGGATGAGGAGGATCCTATAAGGCAGTTTAAGGTGTCAAAAGTACTTCATGAATATTAACTTATTTCAGCCTCCGAGGCAGATGCTATTTTATCCCTATTTTATAGATGAGGCATCCGAGGCAGACAGGAGGTAACTCATCCAGGGTGCCAGAGCTTGTCCACGTCTAAGGCCATATTTAAAATGAGATCTTTGGGATTCTCCATGCAGGACAGTACCCATTCCTCCACCTAGAATAGGATGACTCTGGATAAAACAGTGACTACACATTTATTGGTCACCTACCATCTACCCAGCATAGTGCTAAGCATTAGGGGTGTCACCCCCACAAAAGTCCCTGAATTGAAGAGACCCATCATTGAATGGGAGAGACAACATGCAACACACAGAGATGATATTAATATTAAGAAGAATTGGGAAAGGCTGGATCTAAGAGGAAGGGACTTATTTGCTACTTTAAGGAAGCTGGAAAATGTAGTAGGTGGAGTTGAGGTGGGAAATCATCCCAGGAAGGGGGGGACAGCCAGACAAAATGCTTGTCACTGAGAGGAGGAGTGTTTTGCTATTGGGACACCAAGGAGGCCAGTGTCACTGCATCAAAAAAAAAAAAACACAAAGCAGAGGGCTAGGTTTAAGAGGGCTGGGAAGGTTAGGGTAAGAGGAAGATGGGTCATGAAGGGCTTGGAATGCCGAACAGAGGATTTTGGTTTTGATCCTGGAGGTGAAAGAGAGCCTCTGGATTCTATGAGTGTGTGTGTGTGTGTGTGTGTGTGTGTGCACGCTTTGAGAAAATGAGTATGGTAGCTAAATGGAAGATAGACTGGGGTGGGGGAAAAGAGTCACCAGCAGCCTGTTTCAAGGGTACGGGCGTGAGGTGTCAAAGGAGAGAAGGAGTGATCTTGAGAAATGCAATGAAGGTGGCCTTGGCAATGGATTCAATATGGAGGGGAGAGACAGAGAGGAGTCCAGGGTCCTTCTGGGGAGGAGTCCAGGGGCCTGGAAGGGCAGAGCTGCCCTTTGTAGTAACGGAGAAGGCGAAGGCCATTTTGGGGAGAAAGATAATGAGTTCTGCTTGAGACAAGCCAGGTTTGAGCCGTCTGCTGGAGAGCTAGTTTGAGATTTCTGAGGGATGCTTGGAAACAGGAGGTTGGAGGTGAGCAGAGAGGAGGGAAAGCACAGGTAGATTTGTGGATAGGAGGACTGTTCAACAAATAGAGAATAATTAGACCTCTGGGAGCTGATGAGAACCCCAAGGGAAGTAGGAGAGAGCAGAGGATCCGGGGCGGGGGGGGGGGGACCCAACAACCTAGGAAGTTGAAAGGTGTGACTTGGAAGATGATCCAGCAAAGTAGACTGAAGAGGAGTAGTCAGAAAGGGAGGAGGAGAATCAGAAGAGAGGGGCATCTGGACAACCTTGATGTCAATCATGTCAAAGCCTGCAGGGAGGTTGAGGAGATGAAGACTGGAAGAAGCCCACTGGAGGTAGCAATGAAGAGATCTCTGATAACTTTAAAGAGGGCAGTTTCCATAGAAATGATGAGGTCAGAGGCCAGATGGTAAGGGGTTCGGGGTTAAAGCACAGAAAGTAGAGGCATCTCTTATAGAGAGCAGACCATCCTTGTTGAGCTGATTAATCATGTCCATCTCTTTGTGACCCCATTTGGGGTTTTCATGGAAAAGATACTAAAGTAGTTTGCCACTTCCTTCTCCAGTGATTAAGATAAACAGAGGTCAAGTGACTTGCCCAGGGTCATATAGTTGGAGAGTATCTGAGGCTGGATTTGAACTCAGGTCTTCCTGATCCCTGGCTCAACACTCTGTACACGAGTCACCTATCCCCCTATGAAGCAACATGCCAATGGGCTCAATGAGAGGATAAACTGTCTAACAATTAAAACCATTAATACCGTTAACTGACTTGTGATATGAGCTCTCCATTACTGAAAGTATTCAGTTATCAGTTATGAAATGTAGAAATGCCTTAATGAAGTTGGAAAAGCGACGGAAGGATCTCTGAGCTTCCTTCTTCTCTAAGATCTGTGGCACAGCAATCTTTGGCCATTTGGAAGCTTGTTAAAGTTTTTTGTTTTTTTTTTTTAATGGATTCAGATTCTAGTTCATAGCATGTTATTGGTAATCTGTAGTCAATCCATAAAGTGTCAGCAAGATTACAGAACTACAGAGAAACAGAATTTCCGGATCAGAAGGCAGCTAACAAGCTCACTAATTCAACTCAGACCTGACAAGAGACTCCCCTCCCCCCCTCCCACTCCAAGGATCTAGAAGACTTCAAGGGAGGAGGAACCAAGTGCCTTTCAGAGAAGCGCATTAGAGTTGAAGATCTGGCTCACAAGGCTCACTGCTGGGCTTTGCTTATTCTCTGGTCCCTTTTTCAGGGCAAATTGATCTCTTTGTACCTTCTATTATGTTAAGTTTTGCTCTTTGGGGTCAGACAGAGCACGGCTGGTCTCTCTTCCACACGGCGGAGCTTCTGTCATCTGAAAGCATCTGGCCATCTCCTTCCCTCCTTTGTCTTCGGTTTGCCAGAGCAGATATCTTCAGACATTTGCAAGGATGCGCTTTCCACCAATGAGAACGATTCCGAAATAGATCGGAGGAGAGCATCGTCCTTGGAAGTTTTCAATCAGAGGCAGGGAGGAACGTTGGAAGGACTCCCCCGATGTTCTCTGATCTGGCAAGCCTAGTACATCAGGGAAGGCATTCATCTATTTTATTTTTCCTTCTTCAAAGATTATGGATTCAGATCCCAGCTCGTATCTGTTTATTGTTAACTTCTAATACTTCTCTGTGGTGCCAGAGTGCGGTGAGGGGAGAATTGGTGATGTCGGACATTCTAGGACGAATCCACTCATAGAACACCAAAAAAACCCCACAAATCTTGCCATTCTCATAGGTGCATCCTGGGAGGACTTGAAGGATCCTTTGAGGTCATCCATTTAGCCCAACCCCTTCATTTTACAGGGAAGGAGGTGAGGTCCAGCCACTTGGGTGACTGCCTTTGTGTACTATTGACCTTATTTTGCATTTATTTGGCAGACATTTACATATATACATATTTTTCTCTTCTAATTGAATGTAAGCTCTGTGACAGCAGATCATCTTTTTTTTTTTCTTCCAAAATGAGGATTAATGATTTTAAAAAGGGTCTCTCAGGGAGTAAAGGGTCAGATTTGAACCCAAGTTATTGGACTCCAAATTCGATGCCCCATTCACTGAGTCACTCTGGCACTTTCATATGCAATTAAACATTATGTTGTGGAATAGGAAATTTCTAAGGAATTCCCAGATATCAGAGAATGTTTAGATCCTGTTAGAAAGGAATCTTAGAAGCTATATCATCCAGTCCTCTAATCTCTACTGATTTTGACAGTAGAGGAAATTGAGGCTCAGGCTGGCCAAGTGACTTATCCAAAGTCACAGAGCTAGCAAATAACAGATAAAAAAAAGGTCCTCGAAGGCCTCATAGAGGGCTCCTTTAACTGCCCGCTGCTCAAAGCCATTTTGCCTTTAGTGGTGCACCAGAGAACTCCTCGGATGAAACTGGTCCTGGGACCTTTGTAGGAAGCTTTCAGTCCTGTGAATTTGGAAGGTAGCAAGTTCACAAGGAGGCTAACAATTCTCCTTCCCTATGGATAGTGCTGGAATAAACTGAGCTAAATATCTTCAATGAGGCAGAATTCCGGCCTGGGAATATTTGGAGAGGGAGAGTGCAGGCAAAAGCCCAAGTAAGTGCTGCATAAAATGGGATGAATTCAGGAAGATGCTATTTTTTCTTGTCAGTCAGTACAAAAAAGGCTGTCGTCCCCATCACCGAGAAGTGAGGAGGCTGGGGGCACAGCGGCCCTGACACATCCCTGACAGGCTGCCTCGGCCCTTCTCCTCTGGGCTCCTCGCCCTGCCCAGTGGGCTCTGGCTTCCTTCCTCCTCTGACCTTCCTCTCCGGACTCCGGACCAAGTGGCTGCCCAGGGAGGCCCGGCTCTCAGGCCCTGCTACACACCTCCCTACGTACTGCGGCTTCTTGGGGTGCTCACTTTGTTCCCTGAGAGCACCGGCTCTCACCGAACGTTCTGGGAACCCCTCGGGGTCTCTGAGACCCTTTTAGGGGGTCTAAAAGACCAGCCCTATTTTCATAATCATTCAGCTATGTGGCCCTGGGCAGCTGACCTAACTTCTCTGGGCTCCAAGCTCCTCTAGCAAAACAAAAGAAGGAAGGAAGGGAGGAAGGGAGGGAGGGAGGGATAAAGAAGAAAGGAAGGAAGGAAGGAAGGAAGAAATATAGGTACAGGTGAGCCCCAAAGAGAGTGAAGGATCCCAGAATGCCGTGCTTCCAGGCACGAAGGACGGCCTCTGCAGAGGCGTGAGAGAGGTCTGAGAAAGACAAGCCTGGGGAGAGGCTTGGAACGCTCCGAGGAGGAGGGGGTCAGAGCATGCTTGCCGAGGCAGGACCCCACACAGAGAGAATCCGGGAACCTCGGAAAGGCTTGAGTGCAAAGCTCAGAAGCCCTCGGAGTCTCCAGGGGGGCTTTTGCTGTCTCCTCCCCAGGGGTTGCCTCTCCCGTCCTTCCTGTGGATGCCGGCGTTTCCTGACAAGACCCGTGAAGGGAAGCTGGCCTGACTCAACGCCTTGCCAATGAGCTGGAGGCCGGAGTCCATTCAGACCCGGGATCTTCCTCTGCCCCTGCTAGGCTTGCCACGGACCTCAATGCCATCTGAGGGGTCTTTAGTGCAGCTTAGCAGGGGCAGGGATGGGGGGTCTCCATTAGGGAGGACCATCGACTCGGAGAAGACCCTCCCTGAGGAGCCGGGGGGTTAGATCCTTGGCTTTCCAATTCCTTTTCCCCTTTCCCTTCTAATGAAAGTGCTTTTCCATCTCCTGAGTGGCTCTGCCTGGACGGAGATTCTCTTGGCCTTCCCAACTGGCCGTTAACATCCGCAGAGGGACCCCATTCCATCCATCTAGCCTATCCCCAGCACCATCTTAAGAGGGATTCCATCCATTATTAAATGATTAATTAAAACAGAACCCAGGCCACTGTCGGAGGCAGATGGAGGAAAATCTGAAAAGACATTTTACTTCAAGTATGTTAAAAAAACACAACAACAACAATGGCACTGTGCGGAACGCGGTCCTTCCAGCCACCAAAGGCTGTACAGTTTTCAGTGTAAACAATGGTCAGGGCACCACAGAAGCCGTACTCTGCAGTGCCCCTTGGGGCCAAGCTTGTGTTCTTCTCCAGAAGAGTTTTTATGCTAAGGGGCCGAAAGGAGGAGAAAGTCTACAAAATCTCGGGCTGACTGACTGGCCTCCTTCTGATGAGATGAGGAGATCCGGCCGCCCTTCATCAAAGAATGGGATTCTGGTCAACAAAACATTGGAGCGGAGCGTCAGTCACTCCACAGACATTCCCCTGACAAGGGTTGAAGAGTGGGACTTGGTCCATAAGGAGGTGGCCTCAGGGTCAGAGTTCAAGGCTTTCCTTTGACCCTGGAGAAGTCACTTATTCCTTCATCATCCTCTCCTAATCTCGGTTTCCAATAAGGCCTCCATCTGCCTTGTAAGGCCGAGGCCTCCGTGTCCCTGAATTACGTTTCAGGGGAATTAACAGAGACGTTACGCTATGATAACCCTTCCAGAGCCATCCAGTGATTTCAGTGGCCAGTCCAGAACGTGCTCCCCTCCCAGGAGATGTTCTGTCTTTTGTCTCGGCTCACTTCCACCCCCAAAGAGTTAAATCTCCCGCCGCCTAGAGGGAAAGGCTCTGAGTGCTCTTGTAGGAAGCCACTCTTTCCCAGAGCCTTCCCTTGCACCAGGGTCGATGGGGAGTTACCCTCAGCGCCCCCCCAGCCCCTGAGACAGAGAGGGATGGCCTGGTCCAGCCTTTCAGAGATGGGCTACCATGACAGAGAGCGCACGAGACCGGGAAGCCCTGACAAGCGCGGCGGCCTCTGCGATGCATTCACGGGACAGAGCTGTGGCTGAGAACCTGCCCTCATGTCCGCTCCTTTTAGGCCCGCGTGAGTGATGGGAAACCAAAGGCCAAATTCAGCCCTTCAGACGGGTTTCCCTCAGATGTTTTAGCATGTCTGATGTTTGCCTTTTCTTTGTCGGGTTGTGGCGGAAAGGAAAAGGACTTACAGTTCACGACGATCTTCACTTTCTTCACGTCCGGGAAGGACACGTCGTTCTGCGCTCCGCACTCGTATTCCCCGGCCTGGTCCCTGGTGATGCCATAGATGTCCAAGTATTGGCCGCTCTCGAAGGGTTTGGCTAGAATGGGAGGGAAACAAAACAAAACGATTACGGTGTGTTTAATTGTCGTCCTTCGGCAAAATGATCCTTTTGTGACTTTTTGTAAGATGCTGTTTACAAACGATTTCAAGTGAAGAGGAGGGTAATGATTCCATCCTTTGTTCTAAGACCAGCCAGAAGGAGAACCAACGGCCCGGGCAGAGCCAGTGCGGAACTCCTCGAGTGGGAAGCAGATACAGGGGGCTTCTTTGACAGTCCTCCTCCCCCCCTTCCCTTGGCGCACCCCAAACAGGGCCTGGCGAGCTTGCTCTAGTGACTGAGCTGCCCACCCCGACACCTTCTGGTGAAAGAGGCTACTGGGCCAGGGCCCACCCCCACCTGTAGAACTTCAATGTGGAACCTGAAGGAATTTTGTCTTTCCTTTTCCTGGAAAATTCATCATGTGGGTCAGGTTTCTAAATCAGGTGCCAGGATCAGAGCCCAGAGATAATAGGAGTCATCAGGATCCAAAGCAACGAGGAATCTTTAAGGGTCACACGGGCTAAAGTGAGGGAAGCCACCTTTCCTGATGACGAGTCATTCAAACAGGGAGTGGGACAAGTAAAGAAACAAACAAACAAATAAACAAATATATACACATATATAGATATCGAGATGAAAAAAATTCCATCAGCCATGGATTCAAGAATCTAAAGGCTTAATATAATATTAGCTAACATGTATAGACTCTGGTTGGCAACATGGATTGTGCATATGTGTGTGTGCGTGTGTGTGTATGTCTGATATCATTTGATCAGCCCTCGTGCCAGGTTATATATTGTCACCGTTTTATAGACATGGAGACTGAGACCCAGAGAAATCAGGCCACTTACTTAGGCCTGCCCAGACCAAAAGGGCTGGAGGTGCTTGAAGCAGGCTCTTCTTCATCCTCACTCTCATACTTTAGGCACGAGGGCACCTCAGAATGGCTTTACATCCTTCTTTAGACTTTTTTTTTAATAGGCAATGGGGGTCAAGTGACTTGCCCAGGGTCACACAGGTGCGAAGTGTCTGAGGCCAGATTTGAACCCAGGACCTCCCATCTCTGGACCTGACTCTCCATCCACTGAGCTACCCAGCTGCCCCCCTTCTTTAGACTTTTACCAGCTATGTGGCCCTGGGCAGCTGACCTAACTTCTCTGGGCTCCAAGCTCCTCTAGCAAAACAAAAGAAGGAAGGAAGGAAGGAAGGAAGGAAGGGAGGAAGGGAGGGAGGAAGGGAAGGAGGAAGGGAGGGAGGGAGGGATAAAGAAGAAAGGAAGGAAGGAAGGAAAGAAGGAAGAAATATAGGTACAGGTAAATTACTCTGAACAGATTCTAGGAGGGAGAGAACATTATTTTTTAAACCCTTACCTTCCATCTTAGAGTCAATACTGTACACTAGCTCCAAGGCAGAAGAATGGTAAGGGTAGGCAATGGGGGTCAAGTGACTTGCCCAGGGTCACACAGGGGAGAGAACATTTTTTCTTGAGAAAATTTAATATAGTTTGGGGAAGAGAAGACATCGGAACTGAAAAGTGAGCTTGGAATGTTGCCACAAGGATTGGGTCAAGGAGAGGATCATGAAGATCCCTTTCTGCTCCAAGCTGATGGTCCTATGAGGAGGTGGGAGCTTCTGCTCCCTGGAGACCTTGAGGCAAAGGCCGGATCACCAACGTTCCATGACTGTCCTAGTAAGGATGATTTTCCAGGAATGACTCGGATGAGCTAAGCAACAAGTTCTCTTCTAATGCTGAGATTCCATCTTTTCACAATGTGACATCAGGCTGGCCAAATTACATTTCTCACAGCTTGAAATGGCCCAAACCAAGCTAAGAAATGGATGCAGGAAGAAGGAAAGAGTATTGCATTCAGGCCTTGGTTTGATTCGCTTTGTCTGTGAACCCAGGCATGTCCCACTGCCTTTCTATAATTCACTCCTTCTAAGTAAAAATGAGGATATGATCCTCATACTGTCTACCCTGATGAGTCAGCCCGGTAGAGTGGATAGAGAGCTGGCTAGGAAGGACCTGACAAGGGCCATCTTGGATATTTAGTAGCATTAGTATTCCCTTTTGTGCCCAATCTGAGAATAAAGAGAAAAGTATTGGTCGCTCCTGCCCTTATGGGCTTCCCATCTCATGGAGGAGACACGCCACTAACAATGTGCAATCACAATATATACAGGATAAACAGACGGAAGAAAAAAAAAGAATCCACAAAGGAAAGGCTCTCAAACTAAGAAGGACTGGGGATGGCTTTTTGGAGAAGGAGACCTTTTAGCTGAGATCGGAAGGAAGTCAGGAGGCAGAGAAGAGGAGAGAGAGCATCTCGGCCCCGGGAGACAGGTGGTGAACACTCCCAGAGCCAAGAGACAGAATGGCTTGAAGGAAGGAATAGCAGGACTGCTGGTGACACCAGATTTCAGAATATGTGGGGAACGAGTACTGTGTAAGAAGACTGGAAGGGCAGGAAGAAACCAGGCTCAAGAAGGCTTTACAAACCAAAGAAAGGATTTTATGTTTGGTCCCAGAGGAAATAGGGAGTCTCTGAATTTTGTTGAATAGGTCATTGTATAGCTGAGTAAATGACAGACTGGAAAAGGGAAGCTTTTTGTAAGGGAAACTCAAAGAGATACGAGGTGAGAACTTATACCAGTGGAAGTATCAGAGGTCAGAGTAGTAGTGCCAGAGAAGAAAAGAGGGTGGGAATCTCTTCTCAACAGTCAAATGAATGAAAGTAAATTCACTGCAAGTGGGGAACGTTTCATTGTTTTTACTTGTACCTTTAGCACCTAGCCAAGTTCCTGGCGCATAGGAGATCATAAATACTTATTGATTGACTCATTGATTGTATGAAAGAATGGATGAATGAATGAAAACCATTTGAGTTTTTACTATGAGGTGGACCCAGTGCCAAGTCTTGGTACATAAATAAAAAACATCAAGGTGGTCCTTTTCCCTCAAGAAGTTTGTATTCTAGTGAGCGAGAGGTTCTTAATCTGCAGTTTAGGGCCTCTTGTCATTGGGCTGCTTTCCAAGGGTTAGTGTACTTGGACGGGGAAAATGGCATTTAATTTTTATTGACCTCTAACTAAAATGGAGTAGTTTTCAATTATTTAAACACATTATTCTAAGAAGGGGTCCACAGGCTTCACCAGGCTGCCAAAGGAAGCCGTGACATTAAAATCAGGTTGTTTTTTTAGACTAAAGAGTGATAACACATACATGTAGTGTGGTAGTGAGGCCAGGGAGGAGTACTCTAGACGTGGCAAAGACACAGATTTCGAATGGAGAACTTTCCTGTGCATGTAATTGATTCTTTCCAAAGTTCATTGCATGATGCCATCATTTTGAAAGTGTAGCATCCTGAAAAGCCATCATCAGCCCCTGTGGCTATTGGACTCTTCAAAGACTTGGCCCCGACCCTTCTGACTTCTTGAAGTCAGATTTAAAATCACCTCTTTTTATTACCTACTATTGATGTTCAGTGGTTTCTCTGCTCCCCCCCTTTCATATGTTCTTCTTCCTTTGCCAGTTTTCAACTGTGTAATCTAATACACTCAGGATTCCAAAGTTTCTGTCAACTGCCTTAAGCTCTCTGAAAGACCAAAGGCCCCTCAGACATCTGAGAATGCTCGAGTGCTGGAAAAAGCTGTGATTCTGTCAATATGTGTACTCTCTCCTTCCATGTAGTTCACAACCCTTCTCTGACTTAGTAGAGGAGGGCTTTGGAGAGTTGGATCTAAGAATCTTTTTTTAATCATATGACAGGAATTCTATTTTGGGAGATGATGGCAAATCTTGGGCCATCAAAGATGAGTCAGCAGAACGGCAGCAGCGCCAGAGCTAAAGTATGGGGTGTTGTGATGGACAATTGCAGCTGAGCACCACCAGCTCTAAATCAGTCAATGAACACTTAATCTATGGCAGGCACCATTCATTAAGCTCATACGGTATGACAGGTGCCATGTTAGCTGCTGGCCATAGAACAAGAGGGAGGATGTCCTTCCCTTCGGGGAGCTGACCTTCTCTTGGACTGCCAACACAGAGAAAGGCTCAGCATCAGAAACGACAGTCAAGAACTGGTTTTAGACAGATCAAGTCAGGAAAATGGCAGCCATGAAAGTACGTGACTCTATCAACGACACCAGGGGACACGGCCACAAAGATCAAATCTGAATTCTTTGGAATTTTTAAGTCAGAAGACACACGCTAGCAAAGTAGGAGCGTAAACTGGCATAGACTATAGAGAGAACCAACAGTGGATATCTCGAAAGTCTTCCTAATATTCTATATTTTGAATAAGAACCTTGAATGGAATTGCAGTAACTGAAGAAAATTCAGATGACCAGAAAAGAAAAAAAAAAGGACTGGTTTAATGGATCTGTGAAGAGGGATGAGCTGGACTACTTCAGGGTGCTGACATGGACAGGTACTTCCTGGGACCACCATTCCAGTGACTCAGAGTCCAAGCTTATGTTGCCTTCCCCGGCTCCAGACATTTGCCCATTTTTTCATGGTTCATTTACTAGGAACATCTCCACCTGCCATTTCTCCCCCCTTTTTATTCCCACTCAGGTCACCTTCACAAGAAGGTTTCTCTTAAGCCATTGTTCTTAAGACACCAAAGCGGCCAATGTCTTCCCCTCTATGGTTGCCATCCATCTTGTGCACGTATGTCCAAGGCATAGACTATAGAGAGAGTAGTCCGAGGTAGCAGAGTGGAGAGAGCGCTTGAGCCTAAAGTCAGGGAGACTTGTGTTCAAATTCTCCATCAGATACTAGCTGTGCAATTCTGAGCGCTACATGGGATACTGAAGACACAAGATTAAAAAAGGACAATCTCTGCCTTATATTTTATGAAGTCATATAACTTGTACAGAGATAGATAAAGATAAATTGAAGGAAAGTACCTGAACTGAGACCATGAAGGAAGCCTTCCCAGAAAAGGTGTCACTTGGGCTGAACCTTGAAGGGAGGAAAGGACTACAAGAGGTAAAGACAAGGAAGGAGTTTTCCAGCCTTGTTCAGAAGACTGAAATGGAATTGGGAACAGGAGAGTATTCCAGGAGAGTGCTTGGAAGAGATAGATGGTGTGATTACATAGAGTATGAAATAAGGCTGGAAAGGTTGATTGGAATCACTTTATGAAAGATCTTAAAAACCAAGCTGAAGAATTTGATTTTCTCCCAGAGGAAACAGAGAGCTGAAGGTGTTAAAAGGCTGAAGACCTTTAAAAAACAAACTATAGGCCTGGATATTTGTTCTCTATTGATCGTAATTTATAGAACCACTACATGCTTGTCCTAGAAAAAAAAAAAAAGATTTTTATACCAACAATTGATTTGTATTTTTCCAATGTGTAAAAGTTCAGATAATTGGAGAATGGAAATAAAGTAGTAATACTAGCTATAAATCACTGACCAATATCCTGCGATAGTCCATTTATTTTACAGAAGTAAGAATTTTACTCTCATAACTCATCATAGAATTAGGTCTTTTAAAGGAAGTTACAAGTTAAAAGTTAAAAGTTACCCTACCCCCAAATGAAACAAAACACAATGAACAACAACAACGAAAAAGGGAATGTGTGGCAGGCCAACGTATTATCATGACCCAGACATCTATCATGTTTGGTTGTATTTAGGTCTTCCTCTCTGAATCTCCCTTATGACTATTTCAAGGTTATTTCTTTGAGAAGTGGGGTGCACACAAGCCCCAATCCTTGTGGCAACATTGCAAGCACACTTTTCAGTTCCAGTGTCTTCTCTTCCTCAAACTATACTAAATTGTCTCAAGCAAAAATGTTTTCTCCCTCCTAGAATCTGTTCAGAGTAATTTACCTGTACCTGCATTCCTTCCTTCCTTCCTTCCTTCCTTCCTTCCTTCTTCTTTTCTTATTTGTCATCCAAATCTTTGTTTAATATATTCACTTATCCATGCATTAATTGATTAATTAATTAATTAGTTTGTTTATTTGTTTATCCATTCATCTGCTCATCTATCTATGCATCCATCAGTTTATTGAAATTGTATTTTTTCACCTTATATACAGGTGACCTTGCTAGCTGGAAAGGTTTGTCCGTCTATGAGGACCACTTTTTGGCAAATCCACAGCATCATCATCACTGAGGGTGTTTTGGGGGATTCATTATATAGATGAAATCTAAAATATTTAATGAATAGTCTTACTAACACGTTCCGAAAAAACATAAAATATTGTCTTTCCAGCTGATTTTAAACATAGTTATATATTCAGTGATTGAATCCTGTTACTCTTTATCATTCTTTTACTATATTTTGATTCTTCCATCATATTGCCTGTGTAGCAATAACTTTCTCGTTCTATACAAATTTGTGTTTATATATTGAGTATTTCTTCTGTTTTCTTTGAGGTCCCTGAACTTTGAATTATAATCTCATTTATCATAGTTAGCATTATCTTAAGGGTAGTAATTACATAATGAATCAATAAGCACTGGAAAAGAGATACCCCCCTGACATCAGAAGTCAGGCTCTTCCCAAATGGGTCCATTTAATTGACATATTTCACAGTGATGCTGAATTCCAGCTCCCATGGACTCAGCTTTGATACATCAATGCTAGAAGTATAATTTTTTTTGCATGATATGAATTTCTTATTAGCAGTATAACTCAAATATAACTTTGAATTCAAAGTCAAGAAGACATGGGTTCAAGGTCTCCCTATGACATATCTGACTATGCCTTTGAGTAATTCCCTTTACCCTTTAGTGCACTATAGATTAGAAATTATAAAGAATATACTGACCTATTCAAACTAAGAAGAGTTTTCTCAATAAGTAGAATGAGGCTAACATGGGCCAAATCCCTATCCCTAATAGGTACTGAATCAGTGTTGAGAATCAGAATGAAAGCACAGTGAAGTACTGTCCTCGCTTATTTCTGCTGCTATAGAATAGTGGTGGGTTTGGGGGTAGGAATGGGCTAAATGGGTTTTCCTCTGAGGCCCCTTCTAGCTTTAATTCTGCATTCCTATGAAAGGACAGGAAGGTTTCCCTCCCCTCGCTTTCTACTTGGAAAAAAAAAAAAAACTAAACAAACCTCCCCCCCACCCAAAACAAAGCTAACTATTTCCTTTATCAAGAGTTATGCTTCTTATATCCCCCAGATAAAATGTGTTGCTTTGCAGGGGAAAGTTTCATCTATTAAAAAATAAGAAAGACAACCTCAATATACTTCTTCCCTGAAGGACCAGGAAATGAACCTATTATTTATTTCTACTGGGGACTTCAAGATGAAGATAATCCTTTTAACAATGCATATTGACACTTTCTCCACAATTTATAGACTTTGAGATCTGCCTAGAGTACTAAAAATTTTAATAATAATACTAATAATAACAAATAACCTTTCTATCAAGCTTTAAGGTTCTCAAAACACTTTCTAAATATTAATTCACCTTATCCTCATAATAATCTTGGCAAGGTAGATGCTATTGTTATCGTCTTTTTCTAAGTTAGGAAACTGAGTCAGACAGGGCAAATGGTTTTCCCAGATTTGCCTGATAACACAGTAAGACTGAGGCCAGATTTGAACGTGGGTCTTCTTGACTCCAGATCTAGCAGTCTATACACTTCAAGTTGCTCTCTCTCTTGCTCAGGGTCATGGACCCCTGCTGGATGTGTTAGGAAGGAGACTTGGACTCCTCTCCCTTTGTCTAAGACTCACCATCGATCCACTACAAAGGAACGTCTCTCATTTTCTCCCAAAAGACCGGCCCTACTTTCCCTTCTTCCCCTGAAAATGAAATGACAAACCCAAAAGACAAATCTAGGCTGCATCTTGCACATGAGTGTTGGGTCAGGCTGGCTCCCCCATCTCAGGCAGGAGGGATGCATTATGCAAAGGACGCGTCCAGAAGGCAGGCAGCTCTTCTTCTTTACATGCTCAGTTGCAACTTGGTTCCGCTGTGGCCACATTGAATCCATTTCTAGGAAAAATATCATTTACTAAAACTCTGAGCGGAGACATATGTTATTCGTCAACTTTGAAGCAACCAAAATGTTTCCAATTGAAACCTTATGATTCAGTCGAAGCTGTTCTTTTACGTAGGCAATTGTCTGATAGTCATCTTCTCCGAAGCATGAAACCTGGGACATGGAGGACGCGACCGAAGCTACGGAGAGATGCTGCTACTTTTCCTCTAAGTCCTTTCAGTGCTTGATAACTTGGTCCCCTCCTACCTATATAGTATTTTACTGGAGTATCCTCCTTCCATGTGTTTGAAACTGGCTGCCATGGACACTCGGCTGGCTTTTGTTCCCACAAGGCACTACATGTCTCAATCTCTGCATTTTCCCTTCCTGTCCCTCATGCTCAGAACTCTCTCCATTCTTTCTACCTCTTTGGCTTCCCTGATTTCCTTCAAGTTTTAGTTAAAATCCTACCTTCTCTAACAAATATTTCCCAGTTACCCGTAATGATCATACCTTACTTCCTTTTTAAACCCTTCCCTTCCACCTTAGAATCAATACTATGTATTAGTTCCAAGGCAGAAGAATGGTAAGGACTAGGTAAAGAGGGATTAAGTGACTTGTCCAGGGTCACACAGCTAGGAAGGGTC
Organism: Gracilinanus agilis; assembly: GCF_016433145.1. Taxonomy (NCBI): domain Eukaryota; kingdom Metazoa; phylum Chordata; class Mammalia; order Didelphimorphia; family Didelphidae; genus Gracilinanus; species Gracilinanus agilis. The sequence continues at coordinate 6,014,482 of NC_058133.1, read as the reverse complement.
TGAAGCCACATAATGCCTTCCCTTTCAGAAAATGTCTAGTTTATCCCTAAAATATATATTGCGTATCATTGTAAATATGTTTTCCCCACCAATAAATTATGAGCTCCTTGAATGAAGGATATTTTTGCTTGTTTTGTTCGCCTTCCTTTTGACTCCACCAGTTAGTGCCTGGCACATTTTAGATACCTAATAAATCTTTGTCAACTTGACTAGATGAGTCACATCTTATTTCCTCCTCCTTTAATCACCTACAGAATAGTAGTAATGATATTCCTATTACCATTTTCATGGATTAAATTCAAATCACTGCAATATGCAATTTGATTCCCCACTTTTCTCACAAATTAAGTACTTATATAACTTGTACTATAATACTCCAATGCATCCAAGATCTCATTCATGTGAATATATCATACCATGATAGGAATTCCAACTCACACATGGGTTCTTATCCTGCATGTCTCTGATCCTGGTCCTACTACAATTTGGTTAAAATGAGCTGGCCTTACCCGCTGTAGGATTCAAAGTCTTTCAAAAACTACCTCTTCCTTCCAGGCTTAGTGCATCTTACTCACTCCCATGGGCACTTTGATTCTCCTCTGTATTCCTGACACAAGATACTCCATTCCTTAATTCTGTGTCTTTAGTTCTTTGTCCCAACTTTCCTGACTTCCTTCAAATACCAACTGGAACCCTTCCTTGTAAAAGAAAACTAGTCTATCTTCTGCCATTCTAGTGCCTTCTTTCTGCTGATTCTAATTTCCTCTTTCATATACGTATATATATATATATATATATATATATATATATATATATATATGTGTGTGT
>NC_058133.1:6000753-6013359 GCF_016433145.1 Gracilinanus agilis | reverse complement strand
AGGAGGAGGAGGAGGAGGAGGAGGAGGAGGAGGAGGAGGAGGAGGAGGAGGAGGAGGAGGAGGAGGAGGAGGAGGAGGAGGAGGAGGAGGAAACTTATTTCCTTTTTAATTCTAATGACTTTATTTTGTGTAATTGAGGAAAATATTATTCTATGGAGTACATAAGCTTCATTAGATTTCCAAAGGGATCCATGACACACAGAAATGGTTAAGAATCCATGACCTAGGGCTGTGTTGGTGAACCTATGGTATGTGTCCAGTAACATGCTTGAGGGGACTGCTCCCTTCTTCCTCTCCGTGTGCCTGAGGACATTTCTCATAGCAGCAGACTCTCTGCCCAGAGTCCAATGAGAACACTTCCTCCCTCCCCTTTCTGGGGTAAAGTGGGGTGATGGTAGCTCACATGTGGCATGCGGGTTGCAGTTTGGGCACTCGTTTTCAAGGTCTCTAAAAGGTTTGCCATCACTGACCTAAAGTATGTTGACAGAAGATCAGGATAGGCTTCTTTTAGAAAATGAGGGTTTATCTGGGATTTAAAAGAAGGGAGGCCAGGCTTTTTTTTTCTTTTTCTTTTTCTTCCTGAAAGCCAGGAGAAACAGGTTTTTCTCATTTCCCAAGAAATGCTTATATTACCAGTGTGCACTCTCCATACCTATGAGGAACAGAGCATAGCCCAGAGCTATAACTAGGATTTTTTGAGCCCTGGGCAAGTACCTGAAATGCCTTAGGCAAGCTGAATGAAAGACAATTTTAGTTAAGTGGTGGATGGGGAGAAAGAAGAGACTGCAAAATAGGCTTGAGGCACATAAAACGAGAAACGGTGATAACTTGGCAAAAATGTATATATATAGACCTCAGTTTTCTCTTCTGTAAAAGGGGAGTTTTCTGTCTGGGATTCTTTACCTAATGTCTGGGAATATACAAAAATGTATTTTGATAGCTATATATATATTTTCCTTTGTAATCTTATGTATTTTACTTTATGTATTTAAAAACTATATCCTGAGAAGGGGTCCAACTAGCTTCACCAGATTGTTAAAGTGACCTAGGATAGTCCAACATTGGATTTACCTTTGAGCTTCCCTGAATATGTGAGCCATTGGCATTATGATCTCATTTCATTCCAGAAAGAGACTGGGTCATTAAAAGTTCTAAAGTTCTCTAAATGCCCTACTCAATCAGCCACCTAGAAAGTTTTTATTGCCATTTATTGGCCAGGTGCTGTGCCAAGTATTTGGGATACAAGAAAAGACAAAAAGCAAATCCCTATTTTCAAGGAGCTCATGATCTAATAGAGGACAGATGCTGTAATATGAAAGATGCTAACAGGTTCTCTTCTCTCCAGAATACTCACTCATTGGTCTGTCCTTTGGGCCAGATGTAGAGCAACTTAAAACTTCAGGCATTGTTTCCTGAAGGAGTTTGTCAAGGTATAAGTTGTGTCACCTGGGAAATATGAGCTGCCATATCTAATCATGACTCATTACTATATTGGCATCTATTTATTAATCAAATCAATTAGCTGTCATGGCCCAGAGAGGAAGAGTAGGGGGGACAGATTTTTTTGGAGGGATGACACTTATTCAGGTTGAGTGTAGTAAGAAAGGTCTAGAAACTGAGATGGCTTTAGGCAGGGCTGACTGTTATGAAGTTGCTGCTGTCTGTAGGCTTTCGGAGTCTGGAATTCAGAAGGCAGAAAGCAGTGTAAAAATCCCTGAATATGGAGGAAATGGAAAGATGACAAAGAGGAAATGAAGTTCTAATAATGGAGGTAGCCAGACACTGACAGTCACTTCCATCTCCCAGTTTTCCCTCGGGTCAGAGTTAGAAATGGTGTGAGAGAATGCCATTTCCATACTACCAGAAACCTGTATTCACTCATGTCACTACCAGATGCATCAAAGACAGGCAATAAATAGAGAGATTGGGAGAGAGGAAGAAGATAAAGGGCAAATTGATGTGGGCACAGGCATATGGAGGGGAGTTATAGGTAGAAAGCTAGTTTTATTCTGGCAATTTGGCAATTCATTCTTTTCATTATCAAGCTGAAAGGGTAACTCTATAGCAATGGAGCCACTTACTTTTATTCAGCTTCCTTCTCTGGAGCAATTCAATAGTTAAAACTATTACTTTTGCTGGAAGAGTCCCAGAGTCTCCCAAGAGAGGGCATCAGCTAAAATTGTAATCTCTTTTCCAAATTGTAACAGGTGGATACAAGTCAGATTAGATAAAAAGTGTTAATTTATTTATAACATAACAGTGTTGGGGAGAATCAGGAATGCAAAGGGGTTGCACATTCAGATGTAAACCATTGACACTGCAAACAGCTTTGGAGAGTGTCTTCTCTTCGGAAGACATAAAATGAGAAACGGTGATAACTTGGCAAAAATGTACCTACCCCCCCCCCCCAGCCATCTCCCAAAGCTTCTCATTCAAAATTCTCAAAGATTTGAAGCTCCTGCCTCTGCACCTCAAATCGTACCTGGGAAAACTGCTTACTGCATGTAAGGGACTTGAAGGGATACTTTAAAAAAGTAAACAGTGACATGTGGTGACCAAAATTATGTTGATAGGTGACCAATTATAAGCATCTTTGCCAAAGCACCAAAACAGAATGATGCAACTAGAACTTTGTTCCAAGAAATGTGGAAATATTATTCATATTGTCAACAGCATTTCTCATAAATCAGTTTGACAATCCATTGAAAATCTAATAATCCTATTCTTCACCTTCCATATAAAATTATTTTATTGATAAAAGAGTCAGAGGAATTCACTACTTTGTACCATGTAATATTTATTCACATCCCCATTCAATTTTGTGTATATGTACATGCTGCATACATACAAGCATTTAGAACCCAATACGTGCACATAATGAATCTCATGAAGACATCTTCTCAATTTAAATTGGCACTATTCAAAGTTACAATTTTGTGAAACATGGTGATTGGTTCCATGACAGTGGAAATACACAGGGCCACTTGAATAATTTGGTCACTTAGTGGAATGAATTATTTTTAATAATAAGGGCCTACCTACTATGTGAATATGCAAATACTCATGACCATATATACAACTATAGATGCTCATGTTTTTAGAGATGAGAGAGACAAAGAGAGAGACAGAGAGAGACAGAGAGAACCAGAGAGAGAGAGAGACAGAGAGAGACCGAGAGAACCAGACAGAGAGAGACAGGGGGGGGGGAGATCATAGATGGGAGACAATAGTCATGAAATAATTAAAGCTGAGGATCATCTGAAGATCAATGATATTAGTATACAATTGGCATGAGTCCCAACAACACATCACTAACAAGTGCCCTATGAGAGAAGTTATACAAAGATATTATCATGAATATATTTGATCAGAGAATGATATGTTGCTCGTGTCCTTTTGAAAGAGAGATACCAATTGGACAACGTCTGTTCAGTCAGTTGGTAGCTATAACAATGAATCTAAAGGAAGATCTTCCCCTTCTCTCCACTCAAGACATTACCTGGATATTGGTTTTTGGGCGTCAAGGGCAAGAGACACCCAAGATCAAAGAACATAAATGGATTGTAATCTACGTTGATGAAATTATATATAAATAGCAAAATAATCCTTCAAAGGCTTCCTCTTTATACAAAATATTTGGATATTACGCATATTTATCAGTAATATTTCTCAACAAGCTTCTTTTTGTTGGATGATCTCTCTTTCTTACTCTGGAATTTTATATATCAATTTCTCTGAAAGTGCCTTATGGAAAACATTTATTCCAGCTTTCAATCCTTTAATAAAATCATCAGCCAACCCACCCATCTTTCATTGGCGTATTATTGTATATAACATTCCTGGTTTCGTGGCTTAGCTGAAAGAATACTAGATTTAGAGCCATAAAATCTGCATTTAAATACCAGTTTTATCATTTCTTCCTGAGACAAATTTCTTCACCCTTTTGAGCCTGAGTTTCCTCACTAGAAAAAAGAAGGAGCTGGGCCAGATGACCTCAGATATCCTTTTTGGTTCTAGCTTAATGAAACATTTTCCCTCTTCTCCATCATTTTCTGTGCCATATCCTTTGGTAATGAGTCCCCGTCTTGTTTTATAGGTTTTCCTTCTCTTTTCAATGAAGCTCTCTACCCCTCACTACAGCCTGAGATGTTTTCATATGGACAGATAAAGATAAAATTTAAAGCTTGTCTTGCCCTAATTCAATAATCCAGGTGAAAGTGATGAGAGACTGAATTTAGCAAGGTGGTTGTATTAGCAGAGAGAAGGAGGCATAAATAAAAAATATTGTAGATATGCTCTAAATCACTACTGATTAGAGAAATACAAACTATAAAATTCTGAGATGTCATCTTGCACCCATTAAAATGGCTAAAATGACAAATGGTGATGGGGTTATGGAAAAGTGGGGAAACTAATGCATGTTGGTGGAGGTGTGAACTAATCCAACCATTTTGGAGAGCAATTTGGAATTACATCTACAGAGTTATAAAACTGTGTATATACTTAGACTCTGGATCTGCTTTTAAGGGGGATCAGAGAAAAAGGATAAGGATCTCTATGTTCCAAAATATTTTTAGCTCTTCTCTTTGTGGTGATGAAGGGGGGAAATGGAGGGGATGTCCACGGATTGGGAATGGCTAAACAAACTGTGGTATATGATTGTGATAGAATACTGCTGTGTCATAAGAAATGATGAGCAAGCTAATTAAAAAAAACAAAACTTGAAAAGAACTATATGGAATAATGAAGAATAAAAATAGCTGAACCAAGAGAACCCTAAACATAGCTACAGATTTAATACTTGAAGAATAAATAGTGAATGTTCCCTCCAGAGAATGAACTGAAAAACAGAAACACGAAAGACAATTCATATGTATACATAGCTGCCTCTCTCCGATGATGCCATTTATGATGTGGGGAGGGGAAGGATGGGCTGAGACACGTGTAAATCAATTCTATTCCTAAATAAGAGAAAAAACACAAAATACTGTAAATCCTGACAAAAAAGAATGAAGATTGTGGGAAAAATGACAAGATCTGACAATTCTGAAGTCTTTGGGTCGAAATGGAACCTATTCTGTTTTGACATTCACCAGGCTGTGAACTGGAAGGCGTGCTGGATATAGCCTGAAAAGGTCTGGGTTTGAATCCTGGCTCCTGGGTTTGGTTAATTACAGGGGGCACCTTGAGTGGGTTACTTTCTGGACAAGTTTCCTTATCTGTAAAAGGATGGGGTTGGACTGAATGGACTCAAAGCCTCCATCCAACTCTCCATTTACGAACTCTTCGGTAATCATCAACTTTGGACTAAAAAGTTGACTTCCCCTAAGAGAATCAGCCTGGCACTCTCCAGTGGATTTCTTTTCAGAGGAAAGTCCCTGGAAGGGTTACTGCCCTGTGTTGTTATTCTCCTTGAAGAATTTCAGCAATCAGTGTTCGCCATCCATTCTCTCCCCTTTCCTTTTGGTACACTTCCTAATCGGTCTTGGATTGTGGCCCTGCTTGTACTATTTGCTTTGTGGCTTGAAAGGGATAATATCCTGCCTCTGCTGAGGTCAATATTGCTGCCACTCGGTGGTGATAGAAGAGCTGACTTTATCTCTCCTCCAGCAGCCCTGCTCCTCCTCCTCCTCTGCAGGTGCACAGCTTCCTGGGGCTGTCATCAGGCCAGGTTGAAAAATATCAGCGGAAATGCTATCTTCGGAAAGGGCACGTGGACTGAAGAATTGGCAAGAGATAGCTCCTGGGTAGTGATGCAGGTAGAGGCCATGGGATAATGAATCACCACAGCTCCCAGTTATCAAAGCTACTGTCGAAAACTTAGGGGAAGGGCTTAGGTGAGTCTTATTGCAGGATATTGCTGTTAGCTGAAGTGTCTTCCAGGCTCCTTATGAAATACTGGCTCTGAGAGGTTTGTATTCACTGGCAGGCAATCATGCAGTGAGGAAGTATTTTTTATACCCACTCAGAATTGGAGCAGAGGAAGTGGGGGAGGAGGAAACCCGCCTGCCCCTCTTCTGCTCACATCCCCCAATAAATCTTCTCTGATGGAGAAGTCAGCACCATGGACCACAGGACTACTAGAGGCAGGCTTCCATTATGTCCATGTGTAGAATTCTAAATGATGGCCCCTTAGAGAGATCCAGTGCCCAGCAGCCCTCGCCCCTGCCATAGATCAAGGACCGCCTTGGCCGGAGGTGGGAGCATCTGGGTACCTGGTCTTGTGTGTTCCCTGTGGCCCCATCAATAGCTCTAAGAGGGGATTGACTGGGATCTGAGGATACATTTTGATTACCTGCACTGGGTGAAGAAGAATTGGACTATATATTATTATCTGGAACTGCTGTTGCTTAAAAATTGCATCTCCATGTTTTTTTTTTTAATTTTCCTTCCTGGCTTCCCCTTTTTTCAGTTTGTCTACTTCCCATAACTTCTAGCTTTAATGGAACCCTCTTTTGAAAAATCATGCGCTCGATCAAGTGATCAATTTTGGGAAATGTCTGTTACATGCCAGGCCCTTTGCTAGGTGCTGGATTCATTGCATACAGCTCAATTATGCTAAGGCTGACCTAAATGGTGAACATCGTGTCAATGGGAACAACGTCAGCGATAATAAGAATACCGATATTTGATATTTATTTGCTTTCGAGTTCACACAGTGCCTTCTCTCAGTGCCCCAACGCAGGCTTGTAGATTATGAATTCCATTAAGATGTCCAGATAAAGACTTGGATGGGGAGCTCTAAAGATCAGGGTTCCAATCCTGCCATTGACCCTTATTCCCTGTGTGACCACGGCAAGCCTCTTAGTCCTACTAAGCCTTCCTTTTTTTCATCCCTAAATTAAAGGAGTTGGACTCTTTGGCTTCTCAACTTTCTTCCAGCTTCAAACTGGTGATCCCATGACCCGCATGGAAGAAGAGAGCGCCTGCCTTCCGCTCCTTCTTTCCTGACTTTCCTCCCTGACGTCCTCTAGAATGCCTCAGAAAGCTCTTCAACGTGGGAACTGGCGCCGGCCCAAGGCTTTAGGAGGCAGACCGTCCCCCACCTGGAGCCACTCCTTCGGCTTCCTCCAGAATTCCCATTTTCAGGAGGGTGTCCAGACAACCCCCACAATCCTCTCAGAAGGTACGGGGACTCTCTGGGACATTTTGTCCTCATGTCCTGCTCCTGTGAGCGCTTTATTCCTCAGGCGCTTTCTAGCTCCCTTCCACGTGTTCTTCCCGCCACTGAACTGAGTTTTTGAGGACGTTTCCTCCGATTTCTATCTCCCTGCCTTGGTGTGGGGCCGGGCACATACCAGCACCTAATGTGATCGGTGCTCATGGACCTGTGCCTGGAGTGCTCTAAACAAAGGAAATCAGCGATCTGAACCCCTGCTCCACTCCACACACACACACAGTACACATCTACACAGACACATACATGAACATGTACAGACACACATGTATAGATACACACATGTGCCTACACATGTAACATGCACAGACACAATCTGGTAAAAGGTGTGAAGGAAATAAATGCCCTTAAAGGAATCAAGTCGGAGATTGTCTAAAAATAATCAAATCTAAAGTCAACTTCAGGACGCTTTAACTATTCCATGGACCTCCACCATTGCGGGAGGCACAAGGGGGAAGGGGGGAGGGACGCTGCTGGGGAGGGTCCCTGGCCTCGAGAGACCCAAAGGGAAGTCAGGGAGGGGAGAGTGAAGGCCAAGAAGGATCAGGAGCTCTGCGCAGGCCATGGAAGACCAGGGGCAGCTATTTACTGCTTTCAGAGTTGAGAGAGGGGCGAGAGAGATTAAAAACAACAACAACAACAACAAACTTTGGAATCGAAATAGGACGGCCAAGGTTGGCCCTCACAGATCCAAGGGAGACTCGAGGACACACGGAAATGTGGAGGTCGAGATGTCTAAAGGAGGTGAAAAAGGATTGCCCTGCAGCAGGGAGGGCCCAAGTGAAATTAAGTAATGCATTTCTTGATCATTAAAGGAGCATTTCCTATTGTTTTCAATACCGAGTTCCGCCTGGTAAACAAGGTCTTGCCTCTAGCCTCAGAGAAGAGAAATGGAGGCTGTGGACGGAGCTCAAAAGGAGCAAGACAAAAAATACCTCATTGCCTCATGCCAGGATTGTGCTCCACATAAGGGCTATAAATGCAAGCCATGAGCCTGGCACTATTGGGGTTGTCCTCTGCCCTCTGCCCCCTGGATACGGATGCCCTTCTTGAATTGTCGTGTCCTGCTCTGAACATAGCAGCCCCTGTGGGGCCTGATCAGGAGGGAGGGCCTGACATAGGCACTTCAAAGAGTTTAGTCCCCATTTTCCAGATGAGGAGCAAGTAGGAAGTATTTGCGCTGGATCCAGTTGAACTCAATCCCACCCCGAGAAGTAACTATTTAACACTTTCTGTGTCAAACATGAATGGAAGAAGAAAACAGAGTCATAGAATGAAACAGATCCCAACTGTTTGCAATTCCTCTGAAATAAGCCCAGAAAGACCATTTAAGAAAGTTATCTGAACAGCCCCAAATCGCTACCTCATGTCAGAGTCATGGTGCAGCTAATGAATCTCTCCAGCCGTCTCCCAAAGAGATGATACGTAGCGCTGCCAGGGCATAGAGAGAAGGAGAAAATCCCCTCCCTCCTGCCCAGATCCCTGATTCCCAAAGGAAGCACCAGAGAAAAGAAAGAGGATGATCGCATTGCAGAGATGATGGTGTCTGAGACAAGAGATCTATTGCTTTTCTCCATGGAGGTTGACAGGCTTTAGCAGCAAGGGCAGATGAGGAGAATGCCGGGATTAGCGATGGTTTATTCTTGTGGTCCTCCAATTGTACAGTGTTGGCTTTCCCATTGTTCTCTGAGGGCACTGAAGTGAACTTAGCATGAGAATACTAACTTTATACATCCATCAAATACTTATTAGTTCCTTTTATGGTCCCATCAGTCACTTAATCTTGTTGAGTCTCAACTTCTGCATCTGTGAAAGGGGCACATGAATACCTGTAGCACTTACTTGACAGGGTTATTATAGAGGTTGAATAAGATGCTCCTTGTGAAGTGTATTAGAAACTACAGAGAACAGCATGAATTTCATTTGTTGTTAGGAAGCCGCATGTCTCTCTTGTAGCCAAGAAGACCTAAATTCAAACGTTACTTCTGACTCTGACTACTTTTTGATCCTGGGCTATTTGTTTCCTATCACGAACTTTAGAGCTGGAAAGGACTGAAGTGCTCCTGTTTCTGCTTTCTCCTTTTCTATACTGAATGTTCTATAGATTGTCACAGAGCTGTGACCACTTTTGGAACGGAACAAGAGGTTAGAGGTATCAGCTCTCTTCTGTGGGTTTACTAGAGAATATTCTGTGTAACTAGCAGTGAACAGGACAGCGTCCAGAGAGGGCTCTCCTGGCAGCAGAGGGCTACAGGCTCCTCTCCCTCATTTAGATATTTTGAAAGCATTTTGTAAAGGGGAGCCCAGGATGGTCAGCATGCTGGACAGCAACTTAGAAACATTGCTTTGAAATTTCATCCATCAATCTTATGTTTGGGACACCATCGCCATCTCGAATTCCAGTTTTTAGAGGATTTAAATGGATATAATATTCCTACTACAAGCCTCTGTGTCCACATTCTTCTTTCATAAGTGGCCTCTTCCACCCTTTCTGCCATGGGAAGTCTTCACAGGCCCGTGGCACCCACATCCCTAGTTCACCCACTGGCTTGAGGTCTGTTGGTTACCCTCAACCTGGTTTAGCTCATCTGCTGAAATGGTTCAATGGGGTGTTTCCAATCGCAATTGAGAGTAAATTCCTCCGAATCATTTTCATCATCATTATGAGAGTTAATATTTAGATAGTGCTTAAAAGTTTGTAAAGTGCTCTGCACATCCCTTTGATCATTATCACAACACTGGGAAGTAGGTGCTCACGATTTCTCCATTTTGCAGAAGAGGAAACTGAGGCAGGTAGGCTACATAACCTGCCTAAGTGCAGATCAAGTCTTCCTTATTCCAAGTCCACTAGGCTATCTACTATATATTGCTATATATTCTATCTACTATATATTGCTATATTATATATATAATGCTATAATTCTAGCATTAGATGGTGAGCTGATTGAGGGGAAGGAATGTCTTTTGCCTCTCTTTGTAATTCCTAGCCCTTAGCCAAGTAACTGGTACATGATTATTGTTATTGTTGTTGTTGTTGTTGTTAATATTATTATTATTCATGGAGATGTCACCAAGGAAGGAAGAAGCCAGCTTATCCCAGACCCAATTATATAGAAATCCAATTCTTGCACTTTATTACTAATATATGGGATGTTCTATAGAAGTCATGTAGCATTTCCTTTTGCATGATGCTGTTTAGTGTCCTTATCCTATTATAGACAGAGAGAAAGAGAGGGGAAGAAGAAGGGAAGGATGGAGATAGAGAGTGAGAGAAAGAGAGAGAGAGAGAGAGGGGAGAGAGAAGAAAGGGGAGAGAGAAAGAGAGCAAGAGAGAGGGAAAGAGAGAGAAACGGAGAGAGAGAGAGAGAGAGAGAGAGAGAGAGAGAGAGAGAGAGAGAGAGAACACAATTTGTTGGCTTTTCTAGGTTTACAAAGAATTGCAGAACTGGAACTTTCTGCATCTACTGTGGCTAATGGTAAAAAAATACCAGAGTAATGCTGTTAATTAAAGTTAATGTTTTCGGTAATAGGTGATGACAATAGAAAATAAAAAATCAACTCCTTCTTTCTCTCTGGGTAAAGAAGAGAATTGCCTTGGGGGGACTAAGAGAATTTCATTAGAAAACTCAATATTTCCTGGCTCCATATAACTGTGTAGAGCAAAATTGGACTTGCCCAAAATGGCCATTCTGGCAATGATCTTTCCTGAGATCCAGCACTGACATATTGTTTTCATATACAACGTGTCCTCTGTAATGCCCCCTTTTTGATAAATAATCATAAAACAATGTCAGCTGATTCTGAGTCTTCAGCATCCCGTTTTGAAGTTGCCCAGTAACAAAAAGAGAGGCAAGGCAGATTAGGGGACAGTGTATGGTTGTGGCTGGCTCTGGCACCTCTGCCACATGCTGGCTGCCAGTCAATGAGCCAACAAGCATTTATCAAACAGAATTATGTGCCCGGCACTGGGAAAAGCAGAAGGAATACCCAGAAAGGTGCGAGGGGAAGGGGAATCCTGCTCTCAGGGAGCTCATACTCTAACAAGAGAGACAAGAAGAAATCATAACCGTGAAATGCACGAGCCAAGATGGAGATACTCAAAAAAAGAAGGAAGGCATTAAACTGAGATTGGATTGGAAAAGGCTGCTTGTAGCAGGTGGAGTTTTAGCTAGATATGTGCCATATTAGAAGCAATACCATGTAATGGTTCCCAGGGAGAAGAGGGGCAAGAGAGCTAGGCAGAGCGAGCTAAGTAACTTGCCCTGGGTCAAGAGCTAGGAAGTGTCTGAGGTCAAATTTGAACCCAGGCTCTCATTCCATTGAATCAACGACTCTTCCCCACTTTAGCTGAATCTGCAAAGAAGCCATGAGCTGGCCAGGAGGACAGAGAACATCCCAGGCATGGGGGGAAGTCAGGTAAAATGCAGCGGGGAGATGGGGCGTTTGTGTAAGGAGTAATCAGGAGGCACGAGGTTATGGAGTGCAGAGAGGGGAGAGCAAGGGGAAAGAGGGCTGCAGAGAGAGGAAGGGGCATTTCAAATAAACAGTGACCATCTGATCTGGAGGTGATTAGGACCTGCTGGAGTTGGGAGAGTCACAAAGTGAGGGCTCAGATGTGCTCTTCAGGAGGTAGAGGACAGGTACATGGAGAGGTCTGGGGAGGAGATCAAAGACTGAACCACAGACTCCTGAGACAGGACAGGCACGAGGTGAAAAGGGCCCGAACCAGGGTTTTGGTGGGTCCATGGAGAAAAGGGGGAGGGGAGACAGGAGAGATGGTACAAGGTAGAATCCAGAAGACTGGACTGAAGAGCCAAAGCTGGGGCCCAGAGAGCCAAAGCGGGCATTGACCACTGAAGCCATCCATGCTCTCGGTCCTGTCTTAGACTGGCATTCCAGAGAGGGCCTTGGCCTTCACAGATGGGGAATCTCCCCATGAGCAGCTCCTTCCAACAATAACAACAAGGTGAAGTGCCTGTCCTCGTTCTAACTGTAAGAAAATCGACTAGATCACGTCAGGGATAATAAGGAAAGACATGAAACTATTTGTAACCTCATCAATGAAGGTTCCCTTAGATTCCTTTGTTATTATATTGAATTTCAGCATTGAATATGAAATTGCCTTGACTCACAGTTTGTATCAGAGATCCTGATTTGCTCAATATTTTCACATGGGAAAATCTTGTCCTATCCTATTCTTTCATATGGAATTTTTAGCCCAAGACGTCAAAAAATCAGATTTAACCATCTTAACAGTTTACTGTTAGAAATATCTATATCTATCTATCTATCTATATCTATATCTATATATCTATATCTATATCTATGTCTATATATCTATCTATCTATATCTATATCTATATCTATATATCTATATATCTATATATATCTATATCTATATCTATATATCTATATCTATATCTATATAT
>NC_058133.1:5965268-5995844 GCF_016433145.1 Gracilinanus agilis | reverse complement strand
CTTCTTTCTTTCTTTCTTTCTTTCTTTCTTTCTTTCTTTCTTTCTTTCTTTCTTTCTTTCTTTCTTTCTTTCTTTCTTTCTTTCTTTCTTTCTTCTTCCACAAAATGACTAATATGGAAAAATGTCTTAAAGGATTACAAATGTAAAATCCATATCAGATTACTTAACATTTCAGGTAGGGGCAATGGAAAGAAGGGTGAGAGGGAAGAAGAAAATCTAGTCTAGGACTCAAAATTTTAAAAAATCATATTAAATAGAAGAATTATTTTGTTACCTGGTCAAATATAAAATTCTATCTTGGTTTCTATTTCCTGAATTTTTTTAAAGGAAAAAGAACTTTTACTAAGAGAAAATATAGTCCCGTCTGTAATGGTGCTATAGTTCCAGCACAGAATATTTTTAAAATTCTCAATGACATTGTGGGGTTTCTATTTGTAGCATATTAATTTAGCTTCTGTTATGTAATAAAAGTTGAATGGTTATGTCTTTTTAGAAACATAACATAATACACTTTTGTAACATGTAGGGAGAAGATACAGTGTCAATAGTTTCAGTGCATAATCTGTATTGATAAATAAATTTAGGGTTTTATGGAATTTTTCTGGACAATGCCTTGATCAGGATCTCTTTCATAAGGTTCTTTATGTATAAGAAAAAGAAAAAAATATTCATGATAGTTTCTTTTGTGTATTTTTTTATTATGTTGTTAGGTGACATCATGTGATATAACTCATGGAGAGTCTTCTGTTCTTGTCTCAGCTATTTCATAGTCTCTATTTAAATATAAACCACTTTTAATTAAATATATGTATTAGACACACATATGCATATATATTATGTATATATCTGTCGCTTATGGTTTTAGGAAGAAAAGTCTGTTCATTTTGAAAGTATTTTCTTTTCTGAATTTTAAGCTATTTTTCCTATGCTTTGAGATCATCTATATATCCTACTTTTTGATGGGAATGGGTTGATCTTTCTATGATCCTATGTTTCCTTGCTAGTGTAAGAATGTTTATACTTGTTTACTTAAAAAAAAAACTATTATCCATGTTAGATTGGCAAAAATATGGACTGATACTACTGTGTAAGTAGTATTCTTCAGTAATTTTTCATTTGTGTATGACTTTGTGATCCTATTTGGGCTTTTCTTGAAAAAAATAATAGTGTAGTTTACCTTTTCCCTTTCCATCTCATTTTACAGATGAGGAAACTGAGGCAAAAAGGATTTAAGTGACCTGCCCAAAATTAAACAGCTAGGAAATGTCTGAGGCCAGCTTTGAGCTAGTAAGATGAGTTTTCCTGACTCCAGGTTCTGTTCCATGAACTGTGCCATCTACTTGCTTGTGTAGACGCTATTCCTTGTAATGCATTCTCTTTTTTAATCATTGACTTCAGGATGCCAGTTAACCTCTTAACATGTCAATGTCTTTCACAAATTCATGCTCAATGTGTCTTGTCTTAAGAAAATGAAGATATTTGTATTCATCACCTTCAAACAATTTTCTTCTAAGTTGAAGCTCAAAGCCTTCAGTTTCTGTTCATATTGCCATACAATACAAATAGTACATTCATCCAAATAAAATAGCATTTTATTGCCATTGGGGAAAGTTTCCATGCAAGGAAATAGCTGTTTAATGGTCTTTTTAAATGAAGCAAAATAACTCAGTGCCTTCCATGTACATCAATTGATTAAGATGCCTACCTCTCATCAAGGAGCTTTTGCTCAAAATTTTCCACTATTGAGGAGTAAAAGTGTGAGATAAGGAAAGGATCAGTTTATTCAGCTCTTATCCAACCCTATTCTTGCACAGAGGAGGGAACCCCGACCCAGAGAACTAAAACATCCAGCCCAAAGTCACATAGCTAGGAGATAACTGGGAGCATTAGGGGATGTCTCCAGCTATGCTTCTAGTTTTCTTCTTGGAGTATTATCGTATTGGGATCTCGGAATTGTAGAAATATGGTAGGAAACATACTGATTAACAGTGAGATGCTGATGCTTGGAGATACCAAGAACTTCTGGCCTGTGCCGTCCCCAGAGAATGGGAAGATGTCCTTAGCCACCTTCTCATGGACTGAGGAGACAGGGACAAGGGAGGCTGGGAGACCAGGCTGACTCAAGGCAACACGTCAACAAGGGGTCAGCATTGCTATCCTTTGGCAGTACTAGGGGGATGCAGTTACAGGGGTTCAGCCTTCCTGCTCCCATCAAGAGAGCTACATATGGTTCCGGTCCTTGGAAGTCCTTTCTTAGGTTCAGAATCACCTCGCATGTGGCCTCATTACAAGTCTCCTTGCTGAGTCTGGTTTCTGCTGGACATTCACCACCATGACTGATAGGCCACGTGCAGGAAGACATTTCTACCAAGGGACCAGATGATGCTCCCAGGCTACATGTGGGAAGCTAAGGCAGGGGCCCAGTGGACCTAATCTGCCTCAGTCAAAGGCTCACATTTCCTGATTGATGCCTTTTGGCATGACTGTAGCTCAGAACAGATTAGAGGCACAGATATGGTTCTAGGGGCCTTGAGCATAAAGATGATCATTGAACCCAGGGAAGCTGATGAGATTCTCAAGTGAGAGGACGTAGTGAGGGGCTGAGCACCAAGTTTCAATTTATACTTGGCGTAATTTTGCACGAGGTGGATGATGAATGGACATTGGACAAAAAATATATGGGTATGGACCCCTATGGGTGAAGGGAGCCTCCACAGTAATAGTCCCATGAAATTCTGAAATGTTGCAGTATTGACCTTTAAGCTTAATATCTTTCTATTTAATTCAAGACAACCAACATTTATTTAGTTCCTACTACATAGCAGCTAGATGCTGGAGCTGAAGGGCAAATACAAAGAAATCTTTGCTCTCAATTATCTCATATTCTAATGGAATGAGAAGATTTATTAACACTCTGCCATTTATTACTTAGTAATCCTCTATTTTTATGGAGTTGATTTTTTCAAACCTTTTTTCTCATTCTTCTATTCTGATAATCCAAGAAATGCTTTCACATTCCCTATCCCAGGGTGACTTCTAAAATTGGGATAATTAAGATTGAGATTGCAAGGTTCATCTTATCTGGGAAATGAGAACTCCTTTAGGCCAAGTATGTCTGAGGGCAGCATGACTGTGTCCTTGAGTTTCTCACTGGGGTGAATGGGGGAAGTCACTATTAACCAGCTATGACCTGATTTCTTCCCCTAGATAGTGAATCTTTTGATCAGGGATGTGACTTTTTTCCATCTTCATGAGAGGGATGAGGGAGGGCCTGGAGAACATTGTTCCACCTTCTCATTAGGTAGTCACCAAAAGATGTCTTGGAGAGGTTTAAATAATGAACTTCCAAAACTGTATTTAATGACTCCACAATAAAAACATTTGTCTTGGATTACCAAAAGAGATCACTGACCAATTAATTTATTGGTGATAGCTAGCATGTTCAATAAGTTGTTTTTTCTCATGCAGAACTCACAGTCTCTTGGAATTTTTCACCATCACAGGAGAAGACAAGTGAAAACCAGGTGCATAGAGAATATGCGGGAAGTAGATGAGAGAAATATGGAAGGGGGACTTTTAGAAGTAAAGGAGAGGTGAGAGGAGGCTTGGAGCTGAATCTTTAAGCAAGTGAGGGGACCAAAGACAGAGGGATAAGCAGGATGACATTCCAGGATTGGGGATAGCCAGTGCAAAGGTGTGGAAATGGGAGTATCAGGTCTGGAGGAGGCAATTTAACTGACTAGTAAAGTGTGCAAAGGAGAGTAACATGTAAGAAGACTAGGAAGAGACAAAGATCCTGATGGAAAAGGGCTTCAAGTGCCAAATTACTAGACTGTAAGCTTCTTGCAAACAGAAGTAACAACTTCTGAAATCTGTCCATCTCTCCAGCGCTTGGCGCAATGCTCTATGCATAGTAAGCTCTTAATGAAATGGTGATTGAATTGAATTTAATCTATTTGTTCCTCTCCAGTGGACTCTGAGTGATCTTTGAAAATGCATTGATACATTTCTATTTTAAAAAGAAAGAAAGGAAAAAAGAAGAACATTTCCCACATTCAGCTGAAATATTTAACTTCAAGTTTCCAAGTGACATTGAAAAAGAGTAATGAGCTTTTGGGACAACAAACCCCAAGCTGGCCAAGCAACAGAAGAGATTGGGGAGACGGCCCCCAGGGTCCAATCTTAGCTCACCCAGAACCTTTTAAAGACATAGACCGCAGTGATCTCTTGGACACTCCTGGTCAAACTGCAAATTTGTAGAAGGGATTTTTCAAACGGGTCTTGATGGGACTAGATTAATAAATCAATCAGCATCCTATAAACTGTCTATTATATGTTTGGCAAGGAAGACAAGAAGTCCTTGCTCTCAGCAGTTTTGATGAGGGATGTATACCTAAATATCCTAATACAGGAGCCATTCGGAGCCTAGTTTTCAGCCTGGGCCAGGTTCTCAGGGGAAAGTTGGCTATTTTTTCTGGGATGCTGGGAGTAATCCTCAGGAGATAGTGTTACTCATGGGACTCCACTGAAATGGAGGTTCCTATTAGCCAAGGCAGCCATTGGATGGGATGGCAAACTCTGAGAACCCTCCCTGACCAGGTGATATGCTGACAACATTTACATGGGAATGGAGAGAATTTAGTCCTGCTTACAAAGGTCCCACAGAGGATCCTCAAAGCAGATGGCATGGAAGAGAGGAAGCATAGCGTAGGAGGAAGAGGAATGAAAACGATTTGGGAAAGGCCTCCATCGTTTACTAGCTGGGGGACGCTGTTTGTATTATTTCACCTTCATCCCCCTTAAGATCTTTCTCTGTCAAACGGTAGCCACATTTCTGCACAAGGTTCTTTGGAGGCTCAAGTGAACCAGCCCATTTCAGGAATAAGGAAGGGGAAGGACCTGCATTTCATAGGAACAGGGAGTTCTGGGGTGAGGAACCTACTTCCAGTGAGCAGGTCCAGATTTCCTCTGCAGCTACACTTCTGGAGATTTGTTGGTGGAACCGAGAGATGAAGTGAATTTACCAGGATCCACCAACCCTATTGTGTCAGAGGGAGGACTGGAGACAGTCGGCAGTCTCCTGGGGAAGTCTTTGGCTACATTCTTCCTCCAATGAATCATGGCTGTGTGGAGGTGACCCTCCGTCCCTGAAGGCCAGGCCAATAGGTGGGGACGACATTAGGTCCTGGGAAGCGCACTCCTGGCCACGTGCTGTAGACGAATGACCCCCCAAAGTCGTCAGATTAGCTGGATGGTTCATGACTGGAAGTTTGGTTGAGGTGGTGAATTTCTAATCAAAACCATCAAATTGCAAAATATCTACATAGAGTAATAGCAATCTGCATCCGTGGAGGGAATACCCATCCAGGAAAAGCACATGTATTTGAAGGAATGAAACATATTCACATTATTTCCCTTCCTTTGTATTTAATACCTCTAGGGTCATGAAAACAAAGGCAAGTACATTTGCTTTTATATATGTAATTTGCTGTTCAATACCAAGTCCCTTGGTGCCTTAGAGATAGATGTATATTTTTTTTTTTTTGCTCAGTTTGTTCAGTGATACTACAGAGTGTTATGATATTTTATCATAATGAGACGTGCAGCCGGGGTTGTGACTGGCAAACAGCACATGACAGAATTACGTCTCAGAAACGAGAGACCCAAAGCTATTATTGAATCCATTTTGTACTGTAACGGAGATCCCTCTCCATGGTATCACCTGCAAGTGGCCATACACTTAGCACTGTGCCTGCTCCATGGCAAGCACTTAATAAAGGCATTATCTAGTGTAGTATACAGAATTGGGGTAATATAGTTTTTTCTAGCTTTGGCTGAGTTCCAAAAGTGGTTAGGCTTTTGGAATCTTGAGGAGAGAAGGCAGTTGACTGGATCTTCTGTAGAGGGAGGTGGTCAATGAGCGAGCTGCTTTGATTACCTGGCTTTAATATTGAAATTTAGCCTAGCTTTGATATATTTACTTAAGAAATTATTATTTTAGATAAACCCTTTATATCTTCCTTTCCTATACCACCCCTGCCTTCCCTCCCTTACCTTAGTGTCTGTGGAGTTAATAAGGAGAGTAATTAGAGAGGAGTTAAATCTGTGAAGAGTTATCTAATTGACAGCATTAGTTATAGTTAGTCAAATCATCATTTATTCCCTTTAGATAGCCATAGCATTTTGCAAAGCTGAGTTAAAGGCAGGTCCTTACTCAGATTCCATCTTTACTTCCCTTCCCCCACCTGAGGTTCCTGAGACAACTGATAGGGCTTTCCTTTGATCCACCTTCCTAACAAACATCCTTCAAAGAAAATAAACCCTTTTTGTGTTTCAACAACCCTAATTAGTATAATTTATCTGTTAGTTATCAAGAGGGAAGAAGAGGGAAAGAGACAACATACTCTGGGCTTAGAGGGAAGCTGGGCATCCATCCTGAAGGAAGGTGTAACTTCAAAACAAGTCCCTTCCTGTGAAATTAACTAAAGCCTGTTTGTTAATTTCAGTCTAGTCTATTTCCCTCAGCTTGTGTTTGAGTCTAAGTCCCAGTCTGTAAGCCTGCTGTGTTCCTCTGTTTAGTTTAACTTCTCTTCTCCCAAAAAGATCTCTATTTCCCTTCTGTGTTATACTCCTGACTTCAGTCCTATTATACCCTGAATCTCCTTCAAGCCCAGCCTGCCTGTAACCGAGATTACCCACTTAGCAAGTCTCCTACATTCCTCCTTTCAGTTTCCCTTATCCCAAACACCTTTCCTCAAATTTCTACATAACACTAGCCATGTATCTATGTCTCCATCGACTATATACCTAGCTGTATGTCGAACTATTCATCGTTCTTTCTAGCTTTCTAGCCAGTCTTTTATTGAGTGCTTATAATGACTGTGATTGAAGCAGCTCGTTCTAATTTTGGATGGTTCTAATTATAAAGATGTTTTTCCTGACATCAAAATTAAATAGACTTTTTCATCCATTCTTTCATTAGTTCATTCATTCATTTATGGACTCAGCCATCTATTGACACATTTATTTATTCATCTATTTATTTATGTTGGTTGATTTATTTGTTTGTTCATTTGCTATTTAGTCCCCTACTTTTAGTTTATTTTTCTCAACTAAATGTCTCAAACAAAAAACATTTAAAGCACTACAGTAAGCAAAGTGGATAAAAAAGACTAGTGTGAAAAACACTCATGCTCAGAACTCACATTGTAGTGATGGATACTCCAGGTAAACAGCAGGCACAGACAAGACGTGCAGAATACCTTATCTCAGAGGAGAAGGCATCTTTCTGGTCTCCCAGGTGAAGAGCTCCTATAGAAGGTGAGCTCTGGATGGAGGTTGAGGAAAACCAGGAAGTCTAAGAAGGATTCTTGAGGAAAGCAAGAATTCAATCCTTAGAAGGACAGAGAATATAAAGCAAGGAGAAAAAAAGATGGAATATTGTGCAGGAGAAATAAATGGGAAGTAGCCGAGTGGGGCTGGATCACAGAGTGCAGAGAAGGGTTTAGAATATAAGAATACTGGTGTCAAGGGCATCTAGGTGGCTCAGTTGATTGATAGCCAGGACTAGAGATGGGAGGTTCTGGTTTCAAGTCTGACTTAGACACTTTCGAGCTGTGTGATCCTGGATAAGTCATTTAACTCCAATTGCCTACTCCTGACTGCTCTTCTGCTTTGGAACTAGTACTTAGTATTGATTCCAAGATGGAAGGTAAGGGATTTAAAAAAAGAATACTGGTGTTAAGAGTTAGAGCCAGCCTAAAAGAATGACTCCTCCCCACTAAAGTAATTAAGAAGGTTCATTTTTGCAGAACTCACTTCACAATTGACTCAGTCAATTAAAAAGGTGACGAATGTATTAAGAAGGCTTAGAGATCAATTTGAAGGCATTTTTGTAGGAAGGGGCAAGCATTCTTTTTGGATTGGTTGAGGGACTTGTTTACTCTGCTGTGTATCTTTTGTGAATTGGCTGACCACTTCAAAACCTTCAAGACTGGACTGTCTGGTGGCAAAGACAGGAGAGCGCCATCTCTGAGAAAGCATCCCTCAGTAGAAGCCAAAACATCTCAGACTTTGCCTTCTCTACAGGAGATTTCTGATGGTCTATTCCCTCTATAGCATGGCAGCCACTGAAATGATTGCAGGAAAATTGTCATGTATCCCATAAGCCTCTTCCTGAATCTAAAAATTCTCAGGCCCTTTTCAGTTTATCATGTGGCCTGATACTGGGACCTTTCAACATTTTGGTCACTATTCTGAATAGTTTGTTATCAATTTTCTTCCTCAAATATAACTTCCAGAATGAAACCTCAAACTCCGGGAATAATCTGACCAGGATAGAGTAGAGCTTAATGGCAGCCTCCCTAGTTCTAGTCATTATCCTTTTAATTCTTCTAATGGAATGAAAGATGGTAACACTTTTGTTGAGGAACATATCCTCATGTTAACTCACAATGAACTTTTGGTCCACAAATATTTTTCATGATTCTCATTATATTCTCCATTTTGTACCTGCAAAGTTGATTTTTTGAACTAAGGTATGACAATATTAATACATTTAAAATGTCATCTTGCTAGATTCAATCCAATATTCCTTCTTGTCTGGACCTTTTTGTATTCATATATCACCATATAATATTGAAGCAATTCTCAGTTTTATTTCTTCTGCCAATTGGATAAGCCTCTTAGCTTTTCATTCTTCTAAGACAAAAATAAAAACAAGTAACATAGGCCAAACTTACATTCACAAGAGACTTCCTTTCAGCTTGTATCATGCTATTAATGAGTCCTGCACTAATGACTCAATCACTTCTAAACTTAGCAATTTTTTTATTATCCTACCCATATTTATGTATTTTGAACACACAAATATTCCAATAGACTTGGTATTGGCTAAGGGATTTCTCTAATATAGCAGTCTAATCATTAAGACAAAATTATTTTTTTGTTGATTCATTAGGATTTTCTAAGCAAAACAGTTCTTGGTACAGTGCCTGGCACTTCATACATTTCTTCAACTGCATCAAATCCATCCTGAGTAGTGGTTTAGTTTCTCGCTTGATTCAAATTTTTCTCCAATATACCCATCCATAGAATCCAGTAACAAACAAGGTTTATTATTCCTCGTTTCCCTCACCAGCCTCAGCTCATATTAAACTCTAGCATCCCTGGCATGATTTTATAGCAGCACTGTGCCATGAGATAGTTTCTCAAGAGGGTAGGTCTCCTATCTCTATTTGGAAAAGAGATTGCTTTTCAGCAAATCCTGGAGATCATCTGTCCATTAATCTTTTCTTACAGAATTTTAGAGTTGGAAGAGACCTCAGAGATAATTTAGCCTAGCCTGGACCTCAACAGGATCCTGTCCTGCAAAACTAGAGACAATATGTCTTGGTGGTTAAAGCAGTTAACTCGGAGTCAGAAAGATGACTTAAAAATTCCTTCTCAGACACAGAATGTAGCTCTGTGGTCCTGGGCACACCACCTGTCCTCTCCGGCTGGCTCTCCATTTCTGCATTTATGAAATGAAGATAATGGATTCCATTGCATCTAAGGTTCACTCCAGCTAAAGTTTTGATTCTACTAGAAAACATTAGAGGAAAGGAAAAGCCAGGTCAAGAGCTTAAATAATGGCTCTAGTGAGAAAAACTGCCCAGGCCTGGTGTCTTGATTAGGGAGTCAGATAACATGAAAGCATATGGCCCCACTATCTGAGTTATTGTCAGCCCCAAGAACCTGCTTCCTATGCCATCCAACAGTTCACCCCGACCATCTCCTTGGCATCTCATCTGTCACGGATCAGTTATGTGCACTCCTCACTCGCCTTTCCACTTCTCGCTCTGGGAACAGAAATGACATTCATATTCTTGATGCTTTGAAAAAAGAAGTGTCATTTGACTGCATTATTTATTCCATTTATTATTCCTGAGGTTTTCTAAGTTGAAATATCCTTCCTTGGGCACCTTGCCCTTCTTACGTGCAATAACCAGAACCAGAATGTAAGTTCCTTGAGAGTAACAGCAAGAGCCAGGGGTTGTTTTTGTGTCTTCACCCTCAGGTCTCAGCACACATTAAGTGTATAATATACACACTTGGCAAATAGTAATTGCTTACCTAATACTTTTGATTTGTTCATAGTATAGGATTTCAGAGGAGGTGATCACAATCACTGAGTCAATGAACCAACCAAATACCATTTGTTAAGTGCCTGTTATACACTAGATGGGCAGCATGGTGGCATGATGAATAGAGGGCTGGACATGTCTTCAAATCTAGTCCGAGATAATAACTAGCTGTGTGACTCTGGGCAAGTCACTTAACCCTATTTGCCTCAGTTTTCTCATCTATCAAATGAGCCGGAGAAGGAAATGGCAAAGCACCGCCTGCAAAGGGGGTCACAGAAAGTCAGACATGACTAAACTGGCTAGGTGATAAAACTATTAGAAATGCCAGGCATGGGACATACTAAGGAAAAAGAGAAAGTGGACATCTTCAAGGTGTTCATAGCCTAACTAGGGGAAGCAACATGCACTTACATAACTGCACATATGTATATATGCTTATATATAAGCATGTATACCTGTATGTAGAAAGAGGCAGATAGACGATAGATGGATAGATGTGATAGAAAGATAGATGGATAGATAGAAAAATAGATGTATAGATAGATAGATGGATGGATAGATGGATAGAGATAGAGAGATAGATGGATAGATATGATAGATAGAAAGATAGATGGATAGATAGGTAAATAGAAAGATAGATGAATGGATAGATGGATAGAGAGACAGAGATAGATAGATAGATAGATAGATAGATAGATAGATAGATAGATAGANAGAGAGACAGAGATAGATAGATAGATAGATAGATAGATAGATAGATAGATAGATAGATAGACAGATAAATAGATAGATGTGTATTCAGTTGTGTCCAACTCTTGCTTTGCCAAACTGAGGCAAACAAGGTGAAGTGACTTGCCCAGAGTCATACAGCTAGTATAATTTTCTGTGGTCAGATTTGAAATCAGAAAGATGAATCTTCCTGACTCCTAATCTCATAATCTATATGCTCTACTACTTAGCTGTCCATAGATGATAGATATATAGACAGACAGATAGATAGATTCATTGATATATACCACTTAAATAAAGGGTGATGGGACCATGAACAAATAGGACATGGAATCAGACACCTTCCACATGAAGTAGAGGTTTGGCCTTAAGCAGAGTCTTACAGGAATCTAGAGATTCTGTGAGATGGAGATAGGTAGGAAATGGCAATATATGGAAGAAGATCAGTATGAGACAGTATGAACACTATTTGGCAAGATCACAGTGTCAATGTAGGAAAGTGATAAGATGGAATCATAGGTTGGGGAAAGTTTATGAAGATTTTAAATGTCAAGCACAAGAGTTTCCACTTGATCCTATTGGCAATAGGGAGCTGCCAGAGTTTATTGAGTGGGAGTATGATAAAATCAGACTTTCCCAGAATGCTCTTCTTATTTCTGCTTCCTGAATTACTTGACTTCCTTCAAGTCCCAGCTAAATCCTCATCTTCTATGGCAAAATTTTCCCATTCCTCTCTTAATTCTAGAGCTTTCTCTTCATTAGTAATTTCCATTTTAAATGTAAATAGATTTTTCATACAGATTTGTTTGTATGCTGTTCTTCCATCTCACTCTCATTGGAATGTGAGCTATGTGAGAGCAAGGATTGTCTTTTGTTTTTCTTTTTAATCTCCAACACTTAGCATAATGTCTGACACAGAGTAGGGACTTAATAAACATTTATTGATAATTGACTGATTTGGCAATTGAGTTCATAGATGAAATGATTGAGAAGTAGGAAACAATGATGCCATTGATTATGTGAATTTGGGTCAATGGAAACATGACTGTGCCCTTGGCAGACATAAAGAAGTTCTCAAGAGTAGTAGGTTTTGAGGAAAAGAAAATTTTAGACATTTTGAGTTTGAAATATCTATGAGAAATAAAGTTTGGAATATTTAATAAACACTTAGGAATATGAGACTGGAGCTCAGAGAAAAGTATAGGACTAGAACAAGAGGATTTGCTTTCAGAATCATAGAGATGATTATTAAACAAACAGAAGCTGATGTTTAAGAGTTGTGAATTTGACTCTGTTCATGATCCATTTGATTTTTTAAAAAAGTTTTTGAACTCAGAAAAAAATTACGGCAGTATAAAAATCTGGACGATAGAGTATTATATATAAAACTGTGAATTTCTATTTAATATAGCTTTCTTTTTAAAATATAGAATTCAAGATACTCCTTTCAAAACTATCCTTCTTGAATGTAATTTTTTTTTGAAATTTCTTTTTTTTCCTCTTCTATGCATTAAAAAAAGATCCCTCACTATTCTTCTTTTATTTTCAGCACAACTATCTGACCAACCATTATTTTGAAAATCTATTTGACTCAAAAGCTAATGTTTTACTAAATGGTTTTGTAGCCTTCCTGTTACTCCCAGCATTCTATTCTTCTGTTCTGATTTTTCTACTTCATCTTTGCATCCTCAAATGTTTCTCATCCTCAGAGCCTGAGGTCAGATGGTACCTCCTTCAAAAGACTTCTTTATGTTAATAATAATCTCTCCTTCCTCAAATTACTTTGTATCTGTCTATTCACAGATATGTTGCATCCATCACCAAGTAGAATATGAGGTCCTCTTGGGCAAGGACTGATTTGTTTTAGACATCTGGACATTGAGAGTATATGTAACTCATTACCTTTCAGATGCTGAGTATCCAGTAAACGTTTATTTAATTGTTGAGTGATAATTCGTGTTGTGAATGAAACTGAATAAGTTCCTACAGTGAAGTCTTCTCGTGGCATGGTGGTAACTCATGTCTTTCAGAGGTTATTCCAGAAGAACATAATGTAAAAATCTTTAAGTTTGAATCCAGGAACGAACCCTCTATCTCTCATGGGAACACCTAACTGACTATCTTTACAGAGGTTTGATTTCACACAAGATGATGCACTTCTCTACCACAGCAGCTCATAATGACCATTTAATAAGATGAGGTTTACAATCTGGGTTGTTAGAGGAAATACCCACATCGGTGAGATAACAGGTTTTTTGTGACATTGAGGGGTTCAAAGAGGATAATTTGACTCTTTAGACATGATGCAGGAATAAATGCTGAACTTAACTTTAACTGACTTTCTTGATGGGTGAGAAAATGGGAAAAATCGGGCTCCGATGCAAACCTCCAGAAATATGTGGTCTTTATCGATATGAAGGCATAGAATGCAGGGATGGAGAAGGGAAGAAAGAAAAGATCATGTGTGGATGTAAACCCATTGAGTTGGCCTTTGCTAAAATGTTTTATATCATGTGGGTGAAAAGCAATCTGAAACTAATCACACAGATTTAACGTGATAAACCTTACCCATAAACCTGGTTTTCCAGCTACAATAAACTATCAGGAACAAAAATAGAAATGTAACCAGAATACATCAAGTCTTTGATTTTTCAACCCAGAGCAGTGCTTTATTCTCAATAAAACTACATTCCAAAATGCCAGTTAAATCTTGTCCTTCCACTCAACTGGTTATCGGATCGTTCAAGACTTATAAATTCTCATCTCGGTTGCTATTTAGTCTCCACATTCCAACTCCTTTGGGCTTGAGACCAGGAAATCACCTTTCCTCTGGTGGTCGATTTCGAATATTGGCTGAGTGCCTGGATATTGCTGTATCGGAGCCCTTAAAATAAGACTATTTAGGTGTATAAATTTGATAGTTATGTGAATAAGTAAAGGCCAGGAGAAAGTAATAGAATGCATAGGAAAGCGATCTCAAAATGCAAGTCGGACATTTATCTTTTCATGAATTCCCAATTCTTTGGGTCTGAGAATCTAAAACAATCAGGGGAAAAGAAAGGGGATGATTTTCAAAGTCACTGATGGTGACAGAAAGGACAACACAGTGTCTGTCATTCGTGTTCGGCCGGGAGGATTCTGAAGCTCACGACTGCCCCATAGCTCGCCCTCTCTTTCCTTCCCAGCCAGGCCTTTGCTTCGGCCCGGGCAGGCAGCGTCCATTCGTCCGACTTATTGCAGGTAACTGTGGTTGACCTTTAAAGCCTGGCATTCCTACTTTGCTACATCAGGCTGCCTTATCATCCCTCTGAATAGATGCGGATGATGCCAGAGCCCCGCTGGCAGCCACAGTCTATTATCATCCCCCACCTTCTCTTTTCAAGGATAGCAATTATCATGTCTCTCCACAATACAAGGTGTGCCTCTAATAAATCTGCTGACTCCCAGACTTTATTTTGCCTTCTTTCTTCTGAAGTGGATTATATTCATTTTAGTCTGTCCTACTTGCTCATATTATATAAGGTTATTTCTTAGGAGGAACAGTTTTCCTTTCATTCAAAATGTAGGCTTTTGGGGGGATAGTGTGGCATATGGAGTTGAAGCTTGTCTTGGGAATGGGGGGACTTGGATTCAAATCCCACCTTGGACAAGCTATCTGTATGTCCTTGGACAAGTAATTGAATACATTCAGGTTCTCAGGTTCCATATCTGTAATATGAGGAGTTTGAGCCGAATGCCCTTTATTCTTTTTTCACTCTAGCTAAAAGAATGTGAGATTTACTCCTTGAAGGAAGATCAGAGGCCATCTAGGACAAAATCTTCATTTAAGAGACAAGGAAACAGAGGCCCATTGAGGTTAAATGACTTGCCCCGGGTCATGCAGGTAATACTCTTGACAGATTTGATTCTAGATACTTTGACTCTATAGCCAGACATCATTCCATTGTATCATATCCATAATCTCATACCTGGATTACTTACGATTGGGGACGAAACAAATTCCAAGATAAGAAGCCCTAGAGCTTTTCAAAGATAAACTAAAAGGCTAATATATGGGGTTGTTTTCCTATCCATTTTTCATTCTCATCTCCTACATTTCTCCTTTTCTTCCAAACTTTTCCTTCTTGAGAAACTTCTCATGTTAAAGGAAGATTCATAGAGCACAGGAGTTGTTTTGCTTTTGTCTTTCCTGTCTTATTGAGCATCAAAGAATTAAAAATGAGTATCACCCTGGGTGAAAGAAAGGTACAGAGTGGGAATGAAAAGGGTTCAAAAGATGACAAAGAATAAATTACTGAGGGAAATATGTTCAGAAAGAAGGTGAGATTTGAGTTGAGAGTTGAAGAATGGGTGGAATTTCAATAGCCTAAATCAGGGGTTCCCAAACTTTTTTGGCCTCCCGCCCCCTTTCCAGAAAAAAAATATTAATTAGCCCCCTGGAAATTAATTTTTTAAAATTTTAATAGCAACTAATAGGAAAGATAAATGCACCCGTGGCCATCACGGCCCCCCTGGATCACTTCAGCACCCACCAGGGGGCAGTGGCGCCCACTTTGGGAAACACTGGCCTAAATAGTCAATAAAAAAAGATATTGTATATATGCATGATCAGGCTAACATAAAGTAATATTTCTAAAGTACTTAGCATAGAATCTGGCACTCACTAAATGAAGGTATTTAATAAAGGCTTTTGCTTTCCCCTTTTCCTCTATCATAGATTATGGGATAATTAGATGGATTGGGAACTAGTTGAAAGATTAGAATGATTAGAAAAATGAGTCATTAAAGAGTTTGTCATTTTGGAAAAATGTCGCAGTACAACTTCTGAAGCATCTGTTATTTCCCCAGTTCTTCTCACTGTTTTTTATCAATGACTCAGATGAAGGCATCTTTGGCAGCCTTATCAGAATTGTGGGTGACACAAAATGAGGCGATACGGATGATGTGTTTATGATGACAGTGCCCTAAAGGAATCTGAAAGGTTAGGATGGGGTACCAATTTTAATAGCACAGAAAATTATAAGAATAGATCTAAAATTTTGGTTTGGGGACTTTGTAGCAACTGTAAAAGAAAAAAAGAGGCCACCACTATGGACAGGCAATGGCTAATATGACAAAGATGGAGCAGTTTTAGCAAAATGAAAGTCCGACATGAGTTCACAGTACTTTGCTAACATATCATTAGATGGCATAAACAGAGGAACAAGATTCAAGCGGGTCTTGTCCACTGTACACTGCCATGGGCAGACCACATTGGTTGTCCTGGGAAATAGTAAGAGATGTTTGTTAGTGAGTCTGTCAACACACATTAATTAAGCATTTACTATATACCAAATGCTGCTTTAAGCAGTAAGGGAACAGGAACAAAAACATTATTCTTGCCCTGAAAAAGCTCCCAATCTAATGGAGGAAATGACCTAAAGAGGGTAATTCAATGAGCATTTGGAGAAAGGACAATGGGGACACTGAAAGATAATCCCATTATCTCAAGAAATCAGGGATATTTAATCTGGAGACAGAAAGAAACATCTATAGCAGATAGAGGTGGTTGTTTTTTTTCTCAAGTACTGGAAAGCTATGTTGAAGTGAAATAAAGTTCTTGTTTTGTTTTTTAATTAAAAAAAACCAACTACATTTGCAAGGATAGAACTTGGAGCAATGGATGAGAATTCCCTAGGGACAGCTATTAACTATATGTAGGGAGAAAAATCCCAAATAACGTTAATGAACCACTGGGAAATGTGTCCAAATGCGAAATCGAAGCAAGAAAATTCCTTTTCACAGAAGTGTTTTTTTTTTTTTCAAGGATAGGCTCAGTGATCAGATATGAGGGTTTTTGTAGCAGTCACAGAATCAGAGAATTTCATATTTGGAAGGACCTCGGGGAGCCCCTAGTTTGATTTATACACACAAAAAAAGAAGCCTCTCAAGAAATTTTATTTTTAAGACTTTCAATGACTAAAAACTCATACTTTCTTCAGGCAGGCCATTTCCATTTCGAATGACTGTTTGCTAGAAAGATTTTCCTTATATCAAATCTAAATTTGCCCTGGGACTATTATTCAATTATAGATTGTACTACTTCATCCTAAAAGTTTCTCCCATTTTTCAGATTCTCAGATTTTTTTTCAATACTTCTAAATATATATTTATTTATAAATTTCATTGTTGATACCTTATGAATGATATGAAAACCTCCAAATTATGGTAGCTAGATGACACAGTAGATAGAGCACTAGACCTGGAATTTGGAGGACCTGGGTTCACATCTGTCCTCAGACACCTCCCAGCTGTGTGACCCTAGCAGAGTCACTTAACCATAATTACCTCACCATTGCCCTTCTGTTTTAGGGTTGTTACTAAGACAGAAAATAAGGGTTAGAAAAATTAAGGACCTTGATTTACTTTGGAAACTGGATTCTCTGTAGAAGCAGATTACTAGCTTTGATTACTAGAAAGTAATTTTATAGTTTATGATTTTGTCGTTATGTAGTTCAGTTATTTCCAACTCTCCATGATCCAAAGGACTTACCCATGGAATTTCTTTGATTCCATGTAAAGATATTGGAATGATTTGTCATTTCCTTCTCCAATGTTTTCCCATTTTACAGATAGAGGATTGAGGCAAATCAAAGTGGGTGTAAGCCATTCCAGAGATCACTAGAGACATGGTAATTTTGGGGAAGCCAGATTCTAATTGGTATTGGTCTATTTATACTGATTATTTTTGTTAATGCATTGCTAAACTCAAACTCTGCAAAAGAAGTGCAAGTCCTGTTACTGTTCTCTAAATTTAGATGCTCCAGTGCCCTAGTGACCACTTGTTTAAAGTATCTCTGTCTCTATGGAACTTGGCACCTAGTGACTCCAAATGACTTACTTTTTGTGCTCTTGCCTGATACTCGGAATTGTGTCTTGATTTTTTTCATTTTTATTAATTGGTCCTTACACCATTTGAATTGAGTAGTCCTTAGTCAAGAAGGTCATGAAGGCAGAAGATTCTACTCTCTGATTTTCTTCCATTAACTCTGGCTCTGAATTGAAAATTAAACTCTGAAGCACAGTGATATCTCTGAAGCACTGTTTTTCCACAGCATCTTTGGGTAATCAATGGCTAAGGAGTATTTGTGGTCTCGTGTTGACTTATTCATTGACATCCTGCTCCCTCCACTCCAGTCACATGGATTACAGGGATGAAATCAGGATCGATAGTCAGAAACAGGGCAAGAGGGTGCTAGTCTAGCTCCAGATATAAATCTTAAACTGCTTATAAGCCATCTCTTCCTGTATTTAATCAGGATATTGCAAACTCAACATGGCCCCATTGAGCTAATTCTATAGGCCTGAGAATATTCTCCTCTTTCTGACTTCCCTCTTTCTTCCAAGGGCTCTATCTTTCACTCAGTCTCGCTATATTTGAAAATCACTCTTCTTTTTAATCTTCCTTGCCTCTCATAGAAAGTCATTTATTGACTGTTGTGATTCTGCCTTCAGCCTAATAATGCTTGTAAGTCTCCACTCTCCATTTCCATTGCTACCATAATACTTCTGGAGAGCATCACCCCCTGCATGGATGCTTCTAGTTACTCCTTTTTGCTCTTTCTTTTTTCCTTACTCTCCCAACTTCAATTCATCCAAAATACTGCTACCAGGGATCATGTATTTGCCTTTCATTATACCTCCAGGACTTAGCTCATTGCCTGGAATATAGCAAGTGCTTAATAAGTAGTTGTTGTCTGACTGACACTCATCTTCATTACATATATATGTGGTCATGTCATTCATCTGCTTAATGTACAATTAACTCCCAGCTGCCTCCAGGTAAAGTTCAAATGACTTCACATCCAATTACCTCCATCATATGGCACTACCTTTTCTTTTATGCTTTATCTCCCCTCCATCCACTGTGTGTTTCAACCAAATTAGACCTCTCTCTTTCTTCTCCTAACAGTTTGGGGTTTGCCACCTCAATAAATTTTTTTTCATATTATTCCATGTTAATTGATTTCATTTCTTTCTTCTCTTTTCCTGATGCATTTTTATCTAGCCTAGAAAAATAATTTCAGATTCCTTTCCCTTCTTCATTGTCTCAAGACCATCTCTTTGATAAGAATATTTTCCCATAAAATCACAGGTAATATTTTGATTATATCTCATAGTAATTGTTATCTATCTATGTATCATCTATCTCTCTAGATAGCTATCTGCTGATGATTTTATTTTTGGTGATACATCTGTCCTTCTGTGTGCACACATGAATCTTGGAATTAGAGTGTGAATCATTTCTATAATCATCCTTGGTGGAGAGACTGATTAACTGATTCTGACTGCCTATGATCAGTGAGGTAGAGACAGTTGGATAGTTTATAAGAGACACTTTTATTTTTCTGTTTCCAGAGAAGACAGACATGTTTCCATATCTTGTTTGGTAAGGTCAAGAGAGAAAGACAGAGAAACAAAAAGAGACAACAAGCAGAGGCAGACAGAAATAGAGAAAGAAGTGGAATAAGGACAAAGATAGAGAATGAGAGTCTTCCAATATCACCCAAGTGGAAATTTACTTAAGTGCACACAACAGAAATCTGGAAATCAGGCTTCTGTTGAGACATGGTTTCCCTCTTTCTCAAAGTTCTTGTTCTTCTTCCTTCCCCTTTTCTTTCTCCTCTCTTCTCTTTCCCAGTAGGAGAGCTCATTACTTATTTATTTCCTGGAATAGACTCTAATCTATATAACTACTCTGATTTCTATTTGATACCTATTTTAAATAAATGTATTAACTGGTTCAGATAGTAATTTCTGTAACTGCAATTTGATGGAAAGGAACAAAGTCTTTAGATAATTATATGCTTTTTTCTTTAAGGGGTACCAACTAGAGAAGCACCTTTAACCTAAGAAAAAGAAATCAGTTCTTCTAGACATGAAATATTTATGAAAGACATAGATTTAATTCTAGTTTGGCAGCCCTTCATTGAGGACAACTGAATAGCTAACCTACTGGTCCCAATGTCTTATTCCTTTACAGGCAAGAATACTTCTTCTCCCTAGGACTGTAGTGATATTCCAGATATATGTATTCATTCCTTGTATTTCTAATTTAAACAATCTGAATAGACATATAGACCCTATGTATTACTCATTCACATGCCATACACATATACATGTGGATATATATGCCCTTATATGTCTTCTAAGTGACATCCATAATTACTGAGAAATGTTTATATTCACCATCTACCTAAGTGGGAAAAGGTTGAAGAAGAAAACCAAGTATCCAGAATGTCACATGCAGTTGAATAGAAAAATAATATAATTGGTCCATCCTACCATCTTTCTTGGGCAGACATTAAAGACAGACAATTAAATCATTTGAGAATTGAGGAGAAGAAAGAAAGCCTTGCCTTTGGGATATTATATTGGGCTAATAATAAAGGACCCAAAGTTTCTTATCTGGTCTTATCGTTTTAATGATTTCTGCTATATCTCAGGGAGACAGTATTTTATAGTTATCCAATAAGTATTATCATCTCTGAAGAAGGAAGTTGATTGTTGCCCAAAAGCAATAGAGAGACAAATGGAAGAGGAGGGAAGTCGTCTGAAACACATTATCAATTAGGAATTCCATAAGAGTATCACTGAAACAATTTATCTTATGAATTACTCTTTTTCCTCTTAGATGGCCATCATCAAAGAGTACTACAATAGACTCCTACTGAGCCTCCCTGCCTCTAGCCTCTCCCTTCCCCAGTCCATCCTCAACAAGACTCTAAATGTGATATCCCTAAATCCTTTGATTGAGAAAGTTCAGTGTTTCTTATGGATTATAGGATAAAACACAAACTCCTCTCTTGGACATTTAAAGCCCTTCATCGTCTGAATCCACTCTCCCTTTCCAAGCTTATTACATATTACTAAGGGAACTTATATAAGTTCCTTATACGCACCTTATATTCCAGAAAATAAATTGTCTAGCCCCTCCTGGATCACTGCTTTCTTGTGGCAGAGGGCATTGCAGAGTTCAATGAAACTGAGCTCTCCTGTGGAAGGCTGTCCAGGACAGGCAGGTCCTAGTGTGGAGTTCTGACAAATTGGAGAAGGAAATGGCAACCAGTCTAGTCTCTAATTGTCAAGAAACTACAAGGACAGTATGGAAATGATAGAAGATGTGGCCCTGGGAGAATCCTCGGATTGGGAACCAGGGAAGAGCTGAGGACCCCAAGTAGCTCCGGCGCTCATAAGGCAGCTGAGCCAAAGCTGAAAGGAAGCTCAGCTACGGGCACGCTGGATGGCAAAAGCAACGTCTGAAGCTCTAAAGATCGATATTTCAGAAGAACCCAGAATGCCAGATCTCCAAGGCAAGGGGAGCTGGATGTGGTCAAACTGGAGATGGAAGATTATGCATTGACGTCATGGTGTCCGTGAATGTAACCGGACGGGAAGAGGAGATTTCCATTGGGGGATCATCACATAGATCAACGTGAGAAGATCCTTCAGACAGTAAAAGGATGAGAAAAGCAACACAGGAGCCTAATTTCTGAAAAATGACATAAAGAAAACTGTTCAAGGCCAAGACAAATCATGCCACATCCAAGCAATAGAAATCTCTGCCACAAGTCCTGTTACTGCAGAGGCCAAAGAGGATCTGTTTTATGAAGAACAACAACCCATACTAGGAGTAACACAAACAAAAGTTGTCGTGTTGGTCCTAGGGGGCTAGAATGGGAAAGGAGGAAATCAGAAGAGAATGTGAGCAACAAGCAAATTGGATCTTGGATTACAGAATGAAGCAGTGCGGAGGCTCCTAGAGTTTGGTCGGGAGAACTCACTGGTCAGCGCAAACACTCTTTTACAACAGTACAAAAAGCAACATTACATACAATTACATACATATGGAATCACCAGATGGCCAATACTGAAATGGAATTCATTATATACTTTGTAATTCTCCAGAAGTGGAGAAGTCTTATACAATCAATTAAATCAATGCCTGGAGCTCACTCTGATTCATGTCATGAACTTCTTATTTTTTTTAATTAAAATTTTTTTTAAATCCCTTACCTTCTGTCTTAGCATCAATGCTATGAATTGGTTCTAAAGCAGAACAGTGGTAAGAACTAGGCAATGGGGGTCAAGTGACTTGCCCAGGGTCACACAGCTAGGATGTGTCTGAGGTCATGTTCGAACCCAGGACCTCCCATCTCTGGGCCTGGATCTCAATCTACTAAGTAACCCATCTGCCCCCTCATGAACTTTTTATTGAAAAATTCAATCTTAAAATGAAGAAAGTGGGGGAAGTTATCAGATCATAAAGGTATGACCTAAATAGCATTTGAAATATGAAGTGAAGTGATTAATAAATTTGAGTGAATGAACTATAGACAGAGGCTTACAATACTGTATGAGAGGCAGAGACAAAAAGAAGATGCCAAAGAAAGAACAAGAAAGCAAAATGGCAATCAGATGAGACTTTATAAATAGCTGAGGAAAGAAGAAAAGTGTAAGGTAAATGAGAAAGGGAAGATATACCCAATTTAATGTAGAATTCCAGAAGACAGCAAGGAGAACTAAGGTTTTCTTAAATGAGCAATGTAAAGAAATGGAAGAATACAATAGGAAAGACAAAAGATCTCTTCAAAAAATTAGAAATATCAAGGGAATATTTCATGTAAAATGTGTGTGATAAAAGGCAAAAAAGGTAGGGACTTACCAGAAGTACAAGAGATTAAGAAGAAGTGGAAACAATGTACAGAAGAGCTATGCAAGAAAGATCTTAACATCGCCGATAACCATTATTGCGTGGATGCTGGCCTGGAGCCAGACATTCTGGAGAACAAGGCCACGATGGCTCTTAGGAAACGTCACTAACAATAAGGCAAGTGGAGGTGCCTTAATTCCAGCTGAAAGTTCTTAAAATCCTAAGAAGATGATCCTATTTAAGTGCTGTACTTTTACCAGCAAATTAGGACCACTTAATAGTGGCCGATTGATTAGAAAAGATCAGCTTACAACCTGATCTTAAAGAAGAAAAATGCCAAAGAATGTTCAAATGACCAAAAAATTGTGCTCATTTCACATGCCAGCAAAGTTATGCTTAAAATTCAAGTTTGGCTTCAACGATATGTGAGTCAAGAGTGACCATAAAAGCAGGGTGCTTTTTTGAAGAAGTAGAGGAACTAGAGACCAAATTGCCAATATTTACTGAATTATGGTGAAAGCAAGGGATTTCTAGAAAAAAAAAAAAACTTCTGCATAATTTAATACACTAAAGCCTTCAACTGTGCAGATTACAACAAAATATGGTTGTCCTCAAAAAGATGGGAGCACCATATGACACATCATCTCATCTCCTGAGTAACCTGAATGCAAGTCAAGAAGCAACAGTTAGAACCAAACATGGGACGACTGACTGGTTTAAGATTAGAAAAGGAATATAACAAGAGCCGTGTATTGTCACCTGGTTTATTTAACTTATTTGCAGGATGCATCATGTTAAATAAAAGGCTGCATGAATCAAAGGCCGGAATTATGCTTCTCAGGAGAAACAGCAATAATTTAAGATATGTAGACAATATTACTTTGCTATTAAGAAGTCGAGAATTAAGAAGCCTCTGGATTTGGGTGAAAGAAGAGAGTGTAAAATTTGGCTCGAAACTTAACCTTAAGCAATATATGATCTTGGCTACCAGTCTTATCACTTGCTGGCAAACAGAGGGAAAAGAAATGGAAGCAGCAACAGAGTTCATATTTGGGGGCTCAAAGAATACTGGAGATTGCACTCAGAGTCATGCAATTATAAGACATTTGCTTCTCGGAGGGAAAGACGGTAAATCTGGACATCATTTTCAAAGGTGGAGCCATCCCCTGACCAGCAAAGGTTCATATAGTCAAAGCTATGTTATTTCCAGTAGTAATGTATGACTTTGAGCATTAGACTATTAGGAAAGCCGAGTGCTTAAGGATTGATGCTTTTGAATTTTGGTGCTAGAGAAAAAGTTTTTAAGATTCTCTTGGAGGGCAAGGAGATCAAATTAGTCAATATTTAAAGAAATTAATTTTGGATATTCTTTGAAAGGACAAATACTGAAGCTGAAGCTTCCACATTTTGACCTCATCATGAGACTAGAGGACATATTTGGAAAAGATCCTGTCTGACAGCAGAGGACAAGATGGAGAAAGCGCATCATGGAAACAACGAACATGAGACCGAGACTTCGGGAGGTTGGAAGACAAAAGGGCTCATGGGTCAATGTTCCATGGCGTCCCGAAGAATCAGAAAGAGCAAAATGATTGGATAACGACCAGCAACAGCGTTGGCCTATTTGCTTTTGCCCATCTCCTCCCTTTTCACAAGCTACTGATGTTGTTGCCCAAAATGCTCGCCCTCCTTCTTTCGGTCTCATAGAATCCTTGGGGACCTTCAAGGATCAGCTTAGCTCCCACTTGAGGCCATTTCTGACCCCCCTCCTTCCTCTTGGAAAATCCATTTGTGTACTTTGTGTGTGTTCATTCTTGAGAAGCAGATCCTTAGCCTTTGGAGTAAGAACGTCAGGTTCGAGTTTGGCCTCTGAGAAGTTACTGTGTTTCCAGAGAAAGTACTGATTCTTTGCTGGTTGACAAAATAACAGGGTGAGAAGAGAAAATTGAGATGTTTTTGTTGATATATATGTTCATGTTGTTTTCCTAAGAAAATCAAGCTCTCTGAAGACTCGCTTTTTAAAAATTCAAAACGCTTTGCCCAGAGCCCGAGATATCCCGGGTGCCGAATAAATGAAAGCTTATTGATTGCTGAATGTTGTCAGAAAGTGTGTGATTGCCAAAAGAGACGACCAGCTCACTCACAAGGAAAGGACATAACTGAATGCAACCCGTGTTATCGCTAGCCAGAGAACGAGAGCCTCTGTGCAGAATGGACCCAGCATGCTGAGCGCAATCATTGGCTAGCATTTGGGGGAGTCTGTGTACCCCGTTTAGACAGACTGACGTGTGCATGGATTACCATCACCGTCCTGGGGACGTTTCAGAGTGTGCATCGTCACCTTTCCCCGTGCTCACACCACGCACAATAGTTAGCAGAAAGCGTTTTGTGAAAATGATGGCTCCAATGCGCTGAGCTTTGTTTTCTGTCTCGGTGGGACTTTGTAAACCGGGAATTCTCTGAAAATGTCATCATGCCTCTTGCTCGATGGACTCCATGTTCTTTTGACTAGCACCATCGTTTTCCCCCTCTCCAAATTCATGTGGAGCTAGACCCATATCTAAGCCCATTTGTATAGGTGTACATAAAGCAGACCCTCCATAGCTATGGCTTCTGGGCTGAGAAACCATCTGGCCCAGAGGAAACCACAGCCGCCTCAATGTCTGAAGATACGAGTTCATTCCCAGCCACCGTCACCTCAGAACCCTGGGCAAGTCCCTCGACTTCTACTAACTTTCTTCTCTGTAGAACAGAATGAACAGTATTTGTGCTGCCCTCTTCTCAGGGCAATTATGTACAGAATGTACACGAGCCCTTTAAAAGCCTGAAAAGGATTTGTACAAATAATTGTCACGACTAATTTTAATTCTCTTCATCCTTCTAGATTTGAGGCAGACCTTATTCCTTGACCAACAACATTTTTAACTCCAGTCCTGGAAATGTGTATTATTAGTGGTGATGAAGACTGGGTCTACACCAGAGCTTTTCTGAAGAAGATCTGGGGGTCTGGAGATCTACAAACTCGGTGTGAGTCAGCAACATGGCAGAACAGATGGGAAGGCAGGACATTCCAGGCTCCAATAAAAAAAAAGGGTCCAGAACTGGGGACAAGAATATCTGAGTTCTCCTCTCTGCTTGTCAACACATCTCTGCAATATCATGTCCAGTTCTAGACACCACAGTTCAGGCAAGGAAATGATCGATTTGAGAACATTCAGAGAAAGGCAATTGGGGCAATTAAGGGATTCAAATTCATGAAACAGAATCATTGATTAAAGTAATTAGGAATGATTAACCCAAAGAAGAGAAGACCTGAGCAGGTTGAGGGATGAGATCTCTCATTAAATATTTGAAAAACGGGTGTTTAGAAGAGGGATTAGGCCTGTTCCCTTTAGTTCCAGAAGTTGGAACCAATTGTTTTGAAGCTGTGAAGGGTCAGCCTGCGGATCCCCATCATCATGACTGCCACCATGATCCCTGTCATCATCGACATCAGAGCTAGCATGGCCATCATGCTTCTTATGTACCAGCTGCTGTGCAGAGCACTTTAGATATATCCGATTTGAACCTCACGACAACCTTGGGTAGTGGAGACTATTATTATCCACATTTTACAATGAGAAAACAGACCTACAGACATTCAATGATTTGCCCAGCGAAGCCTAACTAGTATCTGA
The DNA here is from genome assembly GCF_016433145.1 of Gracilinanus agilis. Classification (NCBI taxonomy): domain Eukaryota; kingdom Metazoa; phylum Chordata; class Mammalia; order Didelphimorphia; family Didelphidae; genus Gracilinanus; species Gracilinanus agilis. The sequence goes on along the minus strand of NC_058133.1, from coordinate 5,969,622 downwards.
GGCTTGACTGGAACTCGTGTCTTTCTTTCTTTCTGACTCCAGACCCTGTGCTTCATCCAGAATGCCACCAACTGCCTTTAATAGCAGATAAAACTTTATCATCGCTGGAACTTTACCAACAGGAAAGAGATTCTCCCTCCCTGGAGGTCTTTAAGCAAAAATCGGAAGACTGTTTTTTCAGGCATACATCCGAGAGGAAATTCTTGTCCTGGCTGGGCTTGGGCATCTCTAACTCGGATATTGTGCAGCGGATCCCATTGGAGTGGGTGGGGGAATGCATGTTAGAAGTCCTTCTGGCTTTTGATGGTGAAATTGGACAAGGCAGAGTCTTAGCTGATCTCATATAATCTTTAGACTTATAATACCTTGTTCTACCTAAAATACATGAAATAACATGAAATCCATGTTTTCAGGCAGAGAAGTAAGTGCCAATTACCTTTAACTGCTCATTATCTAGATCCTTTAAGTAAGTACCATTTTAGATAGGTGCCCCTCCTCCCGGCATTATTAAGCCTTCCTGGAATATACCTTCAAACATCACTGAGAAAGCCAATTTTCCTCAATTTACGTTCTCTTTTCTGCTGTTTCTGTCACAATACTCAACACAATGTCACCTTACCCGAGACTTTTTTTTTTCCTTTTGTGGGTTGCATATTAACACTTCTTCACAAACACTTCTGAATTGGCAGTGAACGTTGGCCAAGTGAAAGGTAGAGATTTTTTCCCCATGGTTCGTCTCTCTTTGTTGTTGTGACAATTTCTCTACTTTCTTACCAGTAGCTTAGAAGATGGCCATTTAAAATGCAGTATTAGTTGTCTCAATTATGTAAAAATCTTATCAGATGCAAAGGGTCATTGGAGTTTTCATCCCTCTCCTGAACAGAAAGGAAGGAAAGAATGTAAATGACTCCATTGCAATATGGGTTTACAATTGACAATTAGATTGAGTGTAGGAGGAGGCCACATGCCCTAAGATTGCTTCCTCTTTTGTGGGTAGTAAAATGCATCAACTTTTTATCCTATAAAGAAGCAATTGACTTAGTGACAGATATTGGGACCTTGACAAGAGCTGTTCTGAAGCCAGACATCTAAATCTTTTACTAAAAATCCAATGAATTATTTCTTCTGTTAGCTCTCTACCAGAGGGTAAGGATAACTCATGGATATGGAGATCAACCGATGGATTTCCTACCTTTCCCCTCCAAAAAAATCCATCTTGGGACAGTACATAGAATTAATATTAAAGCATACTTTTGTCATTGTAGATTTCAGTTGGTTTCCATTCTGGGCCAAAGCACAGACGTAGGGAAAGAATTTCTTACATGTTTGTATATTACTAGTTTTGAAAGAACCGAAAGATTTGAGTTTTCAATTTTCAAATTCTAGCATTAGAGTTTCCTATTTTTGGAGATGAACTGTGTCCATAGTAAAAGGTCAGACTGGGCATATGAGTATGGATACTTTAGAAGATGTTTGCTTTCTTACAGGAGGGACATCATCATCCAATCCATACTCAAGATCAAATTCCAGAGACAGCATATCTGCCCGGTGGTCAAGATAAGCCTTTGCCTGAAGGCCTCCCCTGAGGAAGAAGGTGCCACCTCCAGAAGGAACCCACTCCACCTTTGGAAAGTTCTCATCATTAGGAACCTCTTTGATGAAATCATGGTTCAGTTAGACTTAAGGCTTTGCAACACACACACACACACACACACACACACACACACCCCCTCTTGTAGTTGATGCTATCCCTTTGGGACCAAACAGGTCCCATTCTCTTCTCTCTTTCATTTGACAGACTTTTAAATATAGGATAAAAGCTATTAGCTACTCCCCTGAGTCTCTTCTCACCAGGCTAAATATTCCAAGTTTCTCCTATGGCATACTCAAGACATTATGTTAAGAAAGAAAAATTACCAATAAAAAAAAAAAACATTCAATGCTACCCTGGCTTCAAATTTAGTAATTAGCAATTAGGATGAAAAGAAAAAATATTTGATTAAAATATTATTATTATTATTATTATTATTATTATTATTATTATTATTATGTATTAGAATGTCAGTAGCCAGAGAGAGGGACCATGGTTCTTCTTTCAAAACACTGGAATCGAATAAGTTATTGATTCATAGAATTCAGGGAAAAATTATTCTTTGTGATATAGGAAAAGAGTGGGGTCTCCAGAGAGAGGATGTGTGTTCAAATCCCACTTTTGACACAGTATAAAAGGAAAAGGTCAGACTTGGAAGGCAGATACTTGGTATATTACAATATGTGAAGAGCTATTTACAGAAGAGGGATTATATTAGTTTTCTTTGAATTTAGGTTTGATGTAAGGGGAAGGAGCACAACCAAACATTTTACTATCAGTTCTACAAAAGTAGAATGGGTTGGAGTTGGTGACCTCTAATATTCTCTCCAGCTGAAAACAGATACTATAGACTCTTCAAATAGCACCTGAATGAGTAATTTATATCTTATAGAAGTGATTATTATTCAGGTACTAATTACACTAATTAAGCTCTGAGCCAACTTTAAATTCTAAGATCTTATAATTCTGAATTTTCATTATGATGGATTAGGTCAAACGGAAATGGTTGAGTTCCTGTCCTTTGACAGAGAGTGAGTATTTATTCAATGTATTTTCTGTCTGGGCAGCTAGAAACAGCATAGTGTGTACCCAGTCACAAAGATCTGAGTTCGAATATAGCCTCCGACTCTACCTGTTTGATCCTAGGCAAGTAGTTTAACCTCTGTTTGCCTCTGTTTCCTCGTTTATAAAATGGGGATAATAAGAGCATTTCATTCAAAGGGTGCTTGTGAGGATCAAATGAGACACTATTTGTAAAGCACTCAGTTCAGTGTCTGGCACATAGTAGGCAATAAACTTTCCCCATCTACCTAAGCAGCTATGCATAAATGTATGAATATATGTATCTATTGATTTATCGAGGTAACTAGCTAAGTATATTCCATGAAGGTTAAATATAGAACATATCCCTCACTCTAAATGTTGTAAGGAACAAATTGCCAAAGGGAGAAATAAATATATTTTCCTTTATTCTCTTTTTTGTGTGTGAAAAAAAGCAGATGTATTGTCTTTCTGGGTTGATTAAAGGAAAATCAAGAAATAGGGAAAGAGTTCAGTGGATTTCCTGACTCCATCAGTGTCCTTTTATGTTACATCCTGGGAGGGGGAAAGCATTGGCAGTTAGATGCTGGAACTCTATGGGTTTGCTTGCATGTGTGCACAAGCATTTTCATTAGTTTTTACTTTGTTAATCCCAAGGAAAATGCATTTCCAGTCTTCTTTATTATTATTCCCAGAAAGGACGCCCTGGGACTATTTGGTTCTCACATGATGGTATAATTTAAAAGCTAAATCAAACAAATACAATTTTCCTTTGGCATGAAAAATGGACAATGACTCTGAAGCTCTAATACATGGAGGGATTGTGTTCTATAAAGGATGGGAATAGGCTTCTTATGATTCACACAAGAGGAGCAAAGGGGAAAATCCATTTAGAGGCTGATCAAAGAGAATTATCTGAAGAATAAGGAATCAAAAGATCACAGAAGTAGAAAGAAGCCAAACTATGAAAAATAAGCTTCATCAATATGGTGACAAGAGCAGACGAGTTCACTATTGTTTTACTGAAAACCAGTGGATTTATTTTCTCATAAGAAAAGAGAGAAACCTAATTTTATTCTATCAAAATACTTTAGGTGAATCAAAATCTGATGGAAAAAAGTTCTCTTTCAGATAATAACATCCTACATAAAATATTCCTAGACAAAATTGAGAATGATGCTTAATTAACAGTAGGCACTGAAACCTTTTCTTTTTATTATACTTATTAAGTACAATAGGTATGCATGAACTTATGCATGTGTCTGTGCCTGTATGCAGGTACATAATATATTACATGTGTGTATACTAGGTAATCATGTATACATTAGGCTTTGACTGTACATAGACATGTGTGTGTGCCTTTATTCATATGTGGAGAAGTTTCCACCAGGGAGCTCCTTAAGCTCTAGAAACTCTACTTTTCCAATGCAGTTTAGCCATTGTACAGGAATTTGTAGTCTGTGAAAGTTGCCTTTGACTCTATTATAAGGTTAAGTGATTGTCCATCATTACAGCCAATATTTAGGGAGGCAGGGAAAGAGGACTTCGACACATTTCATCCTGAATTCTAGGCCAGTTCTCTGTCCATTATTCCAGGGTATGTCTCTCTCTCTCTCTCTCTCTGTCTCTCTCTCTCTCTCTCTCTCTCTCTCTCTCTCTCTCTCTCTCTCTCTCTCTCTCTGTCTCTCTGTCTCTCTGTCTCTCTCTGTCTCTCTGTCTCTG
>NC_058133.1:5887980-5964960 GCF_016433145.1 Gracilinanus agilis | reverse complement strand
TCTGTCTGTCTCTCTCTCTGTCTCTGTCTCTGTCTGTCTGTCTGTCTCTCTCTCTCTCTCTCCCCTTTCCTCTCCTCCCCTTCTCCCTTCCTCCTCCTCCTCCTCCTCTCCTCTCACTTTCTCTCTCTTGTGTGTGAGTTTGTGTATGGTTGGACACACACACACGCACACACCATCTATCTGCTTACTTATTTGTTGATTTAGAACGGGGCAGCAACATGATAATGTGTGGATTGCAATGGACGAGGAATTCAGACCTGACTCAGTTTCCTCTATCTATTGACGACTCAAAGAAGCCCCCAAGTTCCCATGATCTCTTTCAACCATGGGCTCATCATCCCCGCTTTCCTCAGTGGCATTTTCAGGCATTTTCATGAGTTGTTTTAGTCAAAAATCTTATGTGCGGGTGCCAGAAATCTCTGTCCATCCGGCTCGCTCGGGTTGCCTTTGGTCAAAGTCTCTCGCCGGGTCAATCCTCTTCACCTTATCAGCTTTTTAGAGACACGTGCCTGGGCTCCGGTGATGTTTCTGAGAGCCCTGAATGACGTGATATTTCCTGGAGGCAGGGTTAGGCCTGGAGAGGAGATGAGCCTTCCCTAGAAGAGGACACCATGATGTTGGGGAAATAGGATGCTGGCATTGTTTGCATACAATATTGTGACGGATACACTTTAGAGTTAGTACGGATTACTGGACGTTGGGATGGCCACATAGAGCCACTGACATGCTCATGGTGAGTCATGGGGAAACCATGGCATCTCTGAGCACCCACAGCTACGCCCTGAACACTCGTATAAAAATTGCTAGCGCCTATTGGTGGAGGGAGTCTCCACCAGAGAAGGTGCTTAAACAGACACAGAGATGCCCACGGGGAACAGTGAGCACCCCTGTGATTTCACTGGCCAGGGGACGTCGGAGCGAGGAGCCTTCTTTACCAATATGGGCCAGAACCTTCTGTGCAAGGTCCAGTTTTTGAGTTGCCCAAGACTCCCAGAGTGCAGGCACTGGCTGAGGTGACAGAGCCGGGATGTGTGAAAGCAGAGCTTGGGAACCCTAAGCCTGGCCCTCTCTCCTCCCTGAGGCCCTGGGCCAGCCCCAGAGGACTACGAACATGAATAGAAATCCGGGAAGATGCAGCACGTGTCCAGGACTTCTGGGCTGCCTTTAGTCAAACGTTCTCTGGTTCTCGCACACTCTAAGCGTATCATGACCGCAATCCGCCCTTTGGTTTCCAGGGTCTCCCAGCCTCCCCGTCCTGCAGGCTCGCACGCTACGTGCCAGCGTGGATGGCTTCATCACCCACATCCCACCCGTTATCAAGTGCTGTTGACTGAGACTTGGCAGCATCTCTCACAGGTAGCCGCTCTCTGGAGGCGCCACTTCACGCCTGCCCTGCTGCAGGAGCTGCTGGCGGGTCTGCTGGCTCCAGTCTCTCTCCACACCAGGCCATCCTCCCTATAGTGAGCATGAGGCGACATCACCCTGCTATCGGATAAACCCCACCGATCCCTGACAGCTTCAGGGTTAGGTACAAAGTCTTCAAATTTGGCCTCAAACACTTGCTAGCTGTGTGACGGCCATTAAACCTGTTTGCCTCAGTTTCCTCAGCCATCCAAGGAGAAGGAGAAGGAAATGGCAAACCACTCCAGAGTCTGCCAAGAAAATGCCAAATAGGGGCATGAAGAGTTTGACACAAATAAATGCCTGAACAATGGAATTCAGAATCTTTCCCTCTCCAGCTCTCTCCCACCTTCTCCCACTTGAGATCCCACCACCTTCCCCATCATGTCCTCTTCCATCCGGAGACACGTGACGCCCCTTTTTGAGTTCAGGCATTTTACTGGCTGTCCTCTCTGCCTGGAATGCTCTCCTCTCCCATCTCTGCCTTCTGGTTTCCCTGGCTTCCTTCAAATCCAGTACAAAACCCCAAAGCCATAGGAAGTCTTCCCCAATTCCTCTTCAGTCTAGTTCCTTCCTCTCTTAATTACTTTCTGTTTATCCTGGACAATTAAATTGTGATTTCCTTGAGGTTAGGGACTGACTTTTTTTTTTGTATCTACAGTGCCTGGTACGTGGCAGGAGCTTAATAAATACTTATTAATTAGTTGACTTTTTAAAACTATAAGATGAATATATAATGGAGTCTATAATATTATTGGAAGATTAAAAAACACTATAATTGCAAAAAAAACAGTCTCAATCCCAAAAGAAAGAAGAGACAACATACTTTCTTTTCAGTAGAGAAATGGTAGATAACAAGGCTACAAACTAAGAAAAATAGTTGTATCATAGATCATAAAAGTAGAGTTTGGGAGCAAGAATAGAAAGCTGATGCCATGGAATCCAACCACTGAACTGTGTAGATAGAAAAAATAAGCCTCAGAAAGGTTGACTGATACATCCCAGATGACATGGCTCATGAATCTGACCGAGACAGAATCTGAATTCGGGTCTTATTCACTTTAAGCCCAGGGTTTCCAAGACAATCTGAGTTCAGTGGGGTTTTGCTCAAACTGGTTTTATTTATTCATTTGGTTATGAGGAAGATTTTGTGAGTTTCTGTATTGAAAACTTTTCCTGATATGAAAAAGCAAATATAAAGAAGAGAAGTGTATAAAACTTTCCTAATTTACCATGAAAGACTGTATTCTCTAACCTTCTAAAAGTTTTCTGTGGCCAGGATTATTTCTTTCCTTTTCTCTTTTTATTCTCAGGGCCCAATATAGTTCCTGGCATGTAGTAGGTGATTAATAATGGTTCTTTGTATTGAATTGAAGTATTGTTGTCATTATCCCCATTTTTCAGCACACGAGACTAAAAAGTATACAAGTTAATAGACCCTACATTTCATCCACAGAGGTGAGAGGAGAATGTAATTTTCTTTTCTCTTCTTCTGGAGGCTGGCCCAAACTTATTCCATCTCTCAAAATGAGAACATAATAGTGTAATATTTGGTGCCAAATTGGCACTCTTGGCTGGGTTTTTGATGCTGGCTTTTCTCATGACCTGCATTCCCAAACAATTACCAGTATCCAATGGGGTTAAAGGATGCTATGGTCTCATTTCACATTTTCTTTTTCCTCCAATACCCACTGAACTCTTTCAGGGCTGCCACAAGCATTTCCAGAATGGATATTTTAACTGGCCATTCCAAGTATATTCATGCAGTTTTTCATTGTCACCTAGAAAGCACGAGAATATTGCTCATGTTTTACTTGTTGGGATCACTTTATCCCATCTGCAAATATATTTGATTCATTGAATGTTTCCCATTGAATTCAATATATCCTTGTTTAGCTTATAATGTGCTATTCTAAAGTTATGTACTATAATCAATACAACCAAATTACAGATTTGCCATCAAATCTTCTCAAATCCCAGATAGAAACTTCCTGGATTTTTCTTGGTAACTTTTCTTGTAAATACTTATTTGATTGATTTGTTGCTAGTTTTCTTGAGCATTCTACTCATCAGCTCTTGATAAAATGACCTTGAAACTCTCTACATGGGAATGGTTTGGGCCAAAAAACTATCTTCAGGCTTCCGTTCGGACCCTGTTCCCAGATCTAGGAAGGCAAGGCTGTGTCATTGGAAGCTCATATACATTGATTCAGGACAAGACAGTCCATGATGGTACGTCTGAGGCTATCTATGGGGACTGTGAATCATGGAGCTTCTTAAAAGTTCATAGAACCAGGATTGTAGGCAGAGGCTTAGCCCTGAGGTCTCTTTTCATCCCTCTGGCTATTTATTCCTTCCATTCCTCACTCATTTTCCCAGTGAAATCACTCCTGTCTAGTTCATGAACCTCTCCAATAAAGTGCCCATCTGACAAATTCAGAACAATTGGATTTGGTCTTGGGGGAGTCGAGTCATTTAAAAGGAGGCTCAGAGGCCTGTTTTTTCAAGTATTCCAAGGCAGGAGATACTTCAACTTCTCCCAGGAGAATGCTTAAAGACTAGATCTGACTGATACAATGGATAGAACTCTGGGCCTGGAGTCAGGAAGACCCGAGTTCAAATCTTCCCTCCAACTCTTGCTACTTTTATAAACTTAAACAATTCACTTCACCTTTGTCTACCTTTGTCTCATCAACTGTGAAATGAAAATAATAATAGCACCTACTTTGCAGGGTTTTTCTGAAGACAAAATGGGATAAAAATGGGATATTGGGTAGAAAGAAATCTAGAAATCTTAAGGTGCTCTCTGTTAGCAAGGGTGATGTTAGTCTTACCGTGGAGAAGGGTGCTGGGTCTGAAATCAGAAATCAGAAAGGCCTCTGTCCAATCCAGCCTCCCTCTGACGTTTATCAGCTGTGTTATTTGGGGCAAGTCATTTAACTGTTTGCCTCAATTTCCTTTCCTGTTGAATGGGATAATAATAACATTTTCCTTGAAGAGTTTTTATGAGATCAAATAAACTGCCATCTGTAAAAAGTACTTAGCAGAGTGCCTGGCACATAGCAGGGCAGGAGTCTTGCTTAGTCCTCCTCCTCCTGATTTTCAGTGTTGTTCAGTTTTTTGTTTGTTTCTTTTTCAATCATGTCTGACTCTTTGTGACCTCATGTGAGGTGTTCTTGGCAAAGGTATTGGAAGGGTTTGCCATTTCCTTCTTGGCTCATTTTCCAGATAAGGAAACTGAGGCAAACAGGGTTAAATGACTTGCCCAGTGCCACAAAGCTAATAACTGTCTAAAGACAGATTTGAGCTCAGGCAGATGAGTCTGCCTCACTCCAGGCCCAGCTCTCCATTTGCCACCTTGCTACCTCCTTCTCCAGGTAAAACGATAATAACAATGATGTCATCTAGGCTTGTGCCAAAGGGAAATATGTTATTAAAAATATTCATTTTTAGCTTAGCTGAAAAATATCAGGAAATAAAAGTCCTGAATAAAGGAACAAACAAACCAAACCAAAAAATCCTTTTCTGATCTATCCCTTTGGAAAAGTGGGTAGAACAAAAATGAAAATGCTTCTTGGGGAAATCTGTTAAGGATAATGATTAAATATAATTCAAAAAGTCCAATTAAGACATTGTCTCCTCACCCACCTGGAAGAATGGCTCACTCTAGGACCACGCCAAAGGGCTTCAGTATTGAGCAATGGGAGGCAAACTTGCTCAGTCATTGAGGGGAGAAGGGAATAGTGACTAATTGTCAAGAGACCATTCTGCAAATCTGGTCTCAGAAACTTCCTGGCTGGGCAATCCTGGGAAAGTCACTTCACCCCCATTGCCTAGTTCTTACCACTCTTCTGCCTTGGAGTCAGTACACAGAATGGATTATAAGATGGAAGGTAAGAGTTTAAAAATAAATGAAAAAGAAACTTTGGAAATGGCAGCCCAAAATCATATTTTTAACCCATTTAACCATTTCCCTGGTTCAAGATTCCTATAAATGTTAGCTCAAGTTATCTTGGAATAGAGCCATGTCAGAGGGTATGGAATAACTATACTACTTTCCTCAATCCCCATTGCCTAGCCCTCGCCACTCTTCTGCCTTAGAACCAATACACAGTATGATTCGATGATGGAAGGTGAGGGGTTAAAAAAATTATAATACTTTCGACATTTTTTTTCTCCTGAGTCATAAGTGATTTAGATTTTAGCAAATCTCATATAAAATGATATCATTTCAGGCATAGTTGTACCTAAAATACAAAATATGGTGTTAATTTACTTTTCTGTTTACATGATGTAGAGTATGAATCAGTTATGGGAAAACTATTTTTTATCCATAAAAGTAACATTTTAAAGATCTAATACCTATAAGTCAATATGGACATAAACTCTAGTAAGCATAACCCAATGGCACAACTCCTGGTGCCCTCTCCTGGGAATTTGATATTTAAAACATCACCCAATCTTAGATGGGATTCCGAATACCTCTAAATACAAAGGAAAATAGAATAAGCTCCTTAAGGGTAGGGCTTGATTGAGTCTTTTGTTTTTTTCTTCCCAGGACCTCATACAAGGTCCAGCACCGGATAGTTGCTTAATAAGTCCTTGGAAACTTAAGGATGAATGGAATCTCTGACATGGAAAAGTCCCTTACGATTCATGGCTAGAGAATCCGAATGCTTTGTCTGCTCCCTCACCACCCCTTTACCATCAGTCTACAGGAGTCATCTGTAGGAACACAGGCAAATGTTAAGGTTAACATAAGGCCCAAAATTGGGGTTGGGGGTCCCCACCTTGTAGTAATTGCACAAAGCCCATCGCTCCCTCCTTTGCAAATAAAGTGGCTGCCACTGAGTCTGTCCAGACCCATTAAAGAAAGAAGAGAAGAGGAGGAAGAATCTGGCAGCCCTCCTAGTCCATGAATAAGTCCCCTCCTCCCTTCACTACTCAAAACAAGAAATTGATTCTGCCCCATCACACAAAGAAAAGAAGGGGGGAAAGAGAAGGGGGTGGTGGTCAGGGAGAGGGGCTGCCCTGGGCCTGAAGGAAAAGGGGCTGAATCCCATTTCATCTCTGTCTTTCTTTTCCCTCCTCTGTAAAATGGGGATGGATAATAACGGTATCTACTTTCAGGGTTGTTGGGAAGATCAGAGACTGCATTTCGTATTTGTAAAGCAATTCGCAAGTCTTGGAGCACTGACTGAATCCAGTCCATGCTATGGTGGTAGAACGGCCTGAGGCACTGAGAGGGGAGGACATGGCTGACCACAGAGTTAGTGTGTGTCCGAGGCGGGAGCGGAAGCCACTATCCCTAACTCCCGGGCTAGCCCCACTTTTCAGGTCCTCCTTCCCACGAGAAGCGAGGCCCCGGCGGCTCGGCTGCTCTTGTCGTTACTGTCATTGATGGGTTTCTGGAAACTCAGCCATAAGCTCGCTTTCTTTACGATTTTCACTGTCCGTGAACACGACAAGCTAAACCGCTTTCTGAGGACAGTCAGATGGCGCAGCTATGCAGGAAGAAGATGTTCGGACCCTTTGGAAACCCGACTCGATGCCTTCCTTCGGTTTTATGGGACAAGCTGGCAGGGGTTCTAGAACATGTCAAGAGGGTGGAGGCTCCCTTTCCCTGACACCGCAGAGGAGCCGTAATCCACAGTCCTTGGAGCTTCACGAGGATGCCTGGCCATTCCAGACTGGTTCCAGGCTTCCAGGACATTGAAATAGGAAGAAGGGAAAAGGCTCCCTTCAGGATGGAGTCTCTGGACAGAGGCAAAGTGCTCCATACCAGAGATCACGGATTTAGAACGGAAAAGGAGGAGAGAAGACAACTAGTCCGATCCCTTCTACCCTTCTCTTTCTCACAGAAAAGGAACTCTAGAACCAGGCTAGGTAAGGGACTTACCCTTGGGTATACGAGCAAGTAGCAGACGAGATTCAAACCCAGATCCTCTCATTTCATAGGTAGCATTTTTTAAATTTAGCCCCCCAATTTATTTACAGGTTTTTAAAATTTTTCTTATGGGTTACAGGAACAACAACAACAACAACAACAAAAATAAAGTTACTACATTTTAGGCTGATCCTATCTATATGCCTGCTAGAATCTTTTAGCTTTTTTTTAACCCATATTTTCACCTTTGAGTCAAAACTATATACTGGTTTCAAGGCAGAAGAGTGATAAAGGCTAAGCAATGGAGGTTACGTGACTTGCCCAGGGTCACACATCTAGGAATATTTGAACCAGATCTCTCATTTCTAGTCCTGGCTACCAATCCACTGAGCCACCTGGCTGCCCCCATCTCCAGTCTTTAAACAGAAGAATGAATAGTCCTCAGCTGGCATTGCTGCCTCTCCAGAAAAACCGTTGTGGCTTCCACGGTCACCTGAGGATAAGATGCCAAATCTGTGTCACTGCTGGTGACTATTCCAAGCACATAACCTTCATATTCCTCTTTCTCCTGGCAGATTGAATTCAGGCAAAGCAATTGGATTGGTCTTAATTCGATTCTTTTCTTATCTTACACCAACGCCTTTTGTGGGGACGTCAGTCTCATGGCAAGAGCAGCACTAGAGTTCCAGATGCCCTGGTGGTGTTCCAGCTAACAAGAGCAGTATTACAAAGGGTCAGACACCTGGAGCAGGTGACTCATCCACATGCTGGACTACAAATGGACAAACAGTCTGTCCTCGGCCTCGGATCCAACTTTTTTCCCCCAAGTTGGTAGAAAAACAATAGTGACGATGATGGCAATAAGGATAACCAACTCACATCAGACAGTACTTAACATTGATTGACTTATTGATCTTGACAATAATCATCCATCAAAAAAGGGAATAGTCAATCATTATTTCATAGATGAGGAAACTGAGGCTTAGAGACTTTCATGGATTTCCATACTGGTAACCAGTAGAGATGGTTCTCATATCTGTAACGAGGTGAAATAAGAACCTAGTAGAGGTGCTTTGGAGAACAGGAGAAGAGTCAAAGCTTTCGTTGGAGGAGTTTGTGGTGCCATTCCATGAAAAGGAGTTTCAGGCATGAGCCACTGGTCCTGGTGGTTAGATGTTAGCCACTCTGGAGAGGAATTTAAACTCAATTCTTCCTGACTGTCCTGTGAGTCCAGCATCCCACCCATCACACCAATATTGCATCTCCATAATTACTACTTAAGTTTGGGGTTATTTATCACTAAAATGAGGGAACTGGATTAGCTGAGCTTTAAAGTCCCTTCTCAGCCCTGAATCCTATCACTATAAAAATGAGTCCCTGGATATCTCTTGTCTATCCCTTTTCCAATTCATCCTTGATGCCACCTGCCAAGAAAGCATCCCACTGTTTCTCTGGGATCACTCCACTCCTTGATTGAAAACAAACCAATAAAGGGCTCTCATTGGTGGTGGAATTGAATTGGGAGATGAAGCAGAATTTGTTCCTTGCTCTGGCATTTAAGGGTTCCTACAATCTCTTTAAACCCTAGGTTCAGACTTATGTCATAGTGCTTCTAGATCCAGATTCATTCATTATTTCTCTTATATATACAGCCAATCTGTACTCATGCATCCAGCCATCCTCTTTGCTTTTAACTCCTATTTATGTCGTATATGTCTACATAGGTACAATTTTATCATCAATAGAATATAAGCTTTTTGATGTCAGAAATTTTGATCTTTTCAAAAAGAAATAGAGTACTTAGGATCAGAGACTATTTATAAATACTTGTCAACTGATTGATTTGACCATTCCTGGGCTTCTTAGCTCATCCCTTATGCCTAGAAAGGTCTTTGTTAAAATCCCTATTACCTTGGATTACACATCTTTCATCAAGGCTTCTCTAATGCTTCTGAGTGAAAGCAAGAAGTCATTCTCACCATGTATTCCACATTTTCCTTGACTGTTCTATAGAATTATAATATTTAAATATTTATGGCTTATATTTATAAAATATTATAAGATATGCAAGAAGTTTTCCACATTAACAATCTTATTACTCTTCATTTTTTCCTTGTATAAGTGATGTCTCTTTTCATAATATGACAAATGGGGAAATTATATGATAGCACATGAATAACTTATATCCTATTGCCTGTCATCTTGGGAGGGGCCAGGGGGAAGAAAAAAAAGAGAATATGGATGACAAAATGTTGGAAAATGATTATTAAAATTATGTTGTAATTTAACATGGAAAATATGATATTTTAATTGGGGAAATAAAATAATAATTAAAAACATGAAGCAGATAACACAATCTCCCCCCCCCCTCATATTTTATGGATTAAGATACTGAAGGTCTGAAAATTTGTGACTCTTCCATAGAGGACATATTTCCAGTTTGGCAGAACATTTCCTGCTACACTTTCCTTCATGCCCTGCTTCATCTCATTCTCCTTTGGATCATCCCCATTTCTGGACTTCTCCCTCTTCAGGATGTAAGAGAGGAGTTATGTATCACCATTGCCTACCACATTGGCTTTTACCTAAGAAATATATGTGAAATTAAAATGAAATAATTGGTTATTGCAGAGAATGAATTTATGTCCCCAGGGATTTCGTGGAAAATAAACTCATGTGAGAGATCTGATTTTCCAGGAATATATGTGTATTTCTATTTTGTTCCTTCTAGAAAAATAATAACTCCATTCTTAGCAGTGTCATGGAAATTCTTTATGATGATAGGAGTCATTGAAAGTTGACCCACTTCTAGGGGGAAATTCTTTGTTACATTTTCAGGGAAGGTAAAAACATGATCTTTCAAGGGGGGACTGAACTTGTCAGAATTTGTGACAAACTGTAACAGAGAACCAACCCAAGTCGAAGCATTTATATCATGAAATCTAATCTGCGTGCAGTCTTTAAAATTCAAATATCTGTCTAGCTACCATCTTTCCTTTATCTATCTCTAACGTATCTGTGTAGCTATGATGTATCTTTCTGTAACACATCTATCTCATCGATCATGTCTCGATGGACGTGTCCATCTAGCTATTCTCCGTGTTTCCCATGGAGCTGTCCTACATCTACCATGGAGCTAGCTGCACATCTCTCTGCTCATCTCTATCATTGTTTTTAGCTGAACATGATTTTTTTCCGTATTGTCGTGTTTTGGCAAATCTGCCACGTAGGAAGAAGTAGGCCAGTTTTAGAATCACGGGATCTGGGATGAGATCCTGGCTTCATCATTTACTGCCTGTGTGACCCGAGTATGTCACTTTGTCTCTACAGGTGCTCAATCCTCTTCTCTTTAAAATGAAAGGGTCAGAGTACGTCGGCTTTAAAAAGGCCCTTCTACCTCTAAATCAATCCTCCACTGAGGTCTGGGGTGATGCCTTCCATTTTGGCTGCAGAATGGTAAATACAACTTTTATTATATTTGATCGATAATTATGGTGTTCTTAGATGGATTTTTTTATTTTATTCTAACAGTAATCCTGGAGGAAAATCCAACCTAATGGCTGACTCTTGTTTCTTCCTTGGTTATATAATATTTATTCCTTACATCATAGGAGGCAGGTGGACGCTTTTCTTCAAATAGAATTACAACCTTTTCCAAAATTCATTTTGTTTTTTTTTTCTTTCTACTTAGAAAACCATTATTCATTGGAAGTTTAAGTAAACAGGTTAAACTCTTGTTCTGAGTGAGCAAGAGATTTTATAATAAATGGAAAGGTCAGAATTTCCACTCTTTACTGACTAACCAGAAGCATTGGGATGTGTGTGTGTGCGTGCTTGTGTGCGTGCGTGCGTGCGTGCGTGTGTGTGTGTGTGTGTGTGTGTGTGTGTGTGTTGTGTGGGAGCAAAACAAAGGTGCTGGAAAAATACAAGCTCTGGTATCACAAGGATCTAAGTCAATATTTTCCTTCTGAAATCATTTAAATTGCCAAACCAGCACACCAAGATTCAAGAGGGAAGACACAGTTTTCCATGAAATTCCCATTACTTATAACAGACATTTTCTAAGAAAACGATTCAGTTGTTTCTTGTTCATTTTCTTTCTGTTGTACAACAATTAACTGCCTACATTCTGACGTGACTCTGAGTCCCGCATCTGAAGGATGTTGATTTACTGAATGTCCAGAGGAGGGTAAGCGGGAGGATAAAGGGCCCTGAGTTCATGTAGAATGGAGAGTCGTTGAAGGAAACAGGGATGCTTAGCCCGAGAACAGATGACTTAGGTGCAATATGGCAGCTGTTTTCTAGCTTTTGAAGGAGTCTCAAGTGGAAGAGACAGGATCTTCCTTCTGCTTAGCCCTGAAGAGTGGACCCAGGAGCAAGAATCGACACTGCAAAGAGAAAATCTTAAATGCCTGTGAAGAAAGACTTCCTCCCAATCTAGGCAATCCCAAAGCAGACATGAACGCTTTCAAACAAAGCTTGAGGAGAGTGAGCTGGGCATGTTGAAGTGGGATTTTTGTTCAGGTATAACTTGAGATCACGGGCCACGGAGGACGGTGCCGCCTAACCCTGAGAAGCGCTGATTCTCTGACTAGGTTCCACGTTGACTCAATGTGATATAAAGCTCACTGTTCAGAAGCAGGCATGTTTTACAATACCGGAACGCTGAAATATATATAAAGAGTTCTAAATCCAAAATATCATCACCCACCAACCAGTTGGAGGTAGAGAAGATTTTTTTTCTTAAATAGACAAACAGCAGTTTAATTTATAAAGAAAAATCTGAAAATGAAAAGGTAATTGTAATGGAATCTATATAAATCAAGTTCTGCAATCTCATGGTAAATGGTTAACTTGGCATCATTTTGTGGATTCCTTTATTACATAATTATCCATTATGTAAAGTAATTATGCAAATTCACAGAAGTTCCCCATCTAGGGAGGCACACAATGGAACTGAGAATGGAAGCTCCCAAGCTAAAGATCTTGTATTATTACAATGTCATTAGAGCAGATTGCAGGTTTAACTGAGTCATCCCCCCACCCCCAATGGCAAGTTTTATCAATTTCTCCATTCCCCCTCCAGAGCAGAGTGTTCTCACTGCCAGTAGTTTGAGCATGAAACCAGGATCTGAAAGATCACACCTCCAGCCTCTTCATTAGCTCTCCTGCCAGGCTGGCACACATTCAAATGGTCCCAAAGAGGTTTGTTTATTCCTTAAAAGTGAAGAAAAACCAAGGGATTGCAAGTCCTCGTAGGGAAAAAAAAACAATGTGGACCACTGCTTATGCTGAACATCTTAGTTAATGGGTTGGATATTCTGCTGAACTAATTTCCCCCTTCTTTCTTGTTCTCATTTTAAAAATTAATTAATTTGTTTTTCTCATTAAAATATCTAGTTAAAAAAATAAAAAAAAATAATAAATAAAATATCTAGTTAACTCCCTCTCTCCCTTCTCCATTAGAGAAGGCATCATTTGACTATATATATATATATATATATATATATATATAAAACCATGTCTTAGTTCTATTTCTCAGTTCTTTTTCTGGACATAATAATCCACAAGTCATTCTTCAAACACTATTTCTTTCGCTGTAGATAATGTTCCTTTGGTTCTGCTTATTTCACTTCTCATGATGTCATGTAGTTCTTTCCATGTTTCTCCAAAATAAACCTACTATTTTTTTCTTAGGACTCAATAGTTTTCCATCACAATCATATGCCATTCCCAGTTGATGACCCTTTCAATGGCCAGTTCTTTGCCACCACAAAGAGAGTTGCTCTAAATATTTTAGAACATGGAAGTTCTTTTCTTTTATCCCTTGTTACCTAAGGAAATAAACCTAATAGTGGTTGGGTCTTTAAGTATAATTCCAGAGTTCACAATTTTATCAACAATGTATTAGCATCCCAATTTTGCACATCTCCTCCAACATTTGTCATTTTGCCCTTTTTAAGAGGGATCATCGGGCACAGCTATGGCTCCGTGGTTTGAGAGACAGGCCTAGAGTTGGGAAGTCATGGGTTCAAATCTGACCTCTGACACTGCCTAGCTGTGTGACTGGGCAAATCCCTTAACTCTCACTGTGCATCTTTTATTACTCTTCTTCTGCCTTGGAACCATCGTCGATTCTACAGAAGGGAAGGGCTTGGATAAAAGGGATGGGCTTGAAAAAAAGAGTGAGGAGAGGGATACACTTGGCAATGAAAGCAACTTTTTCAAAAGATACGAATAACATTTAAAAAACAAAGCAATAACCAAGCTGAGAAGTATAGTAATTAACCGTGATAGAAAAAAGATGAATTGCACTAAATAGTACATCTATTTCCCAATCATTTTTAGACATCAGAATCACAGCAATATTCTTGATTTTCTTTGCTCATCTACATATCCATCCTTTTCAAATATGCTGGCCAATAATTAAGGAATGTATGTAATTGCCTGTGGATGTAGACGAGGGTAGAAACATATACAGAGAAGCATATACATGTGTATCTAAAATCGATGCATTAATAAATAATGAGGTGGGGGAAGTCACTAACTGCTGGTGGGGTTCCCAGAAGCTCCACTGAGATGCTGCTGCCGAAGTGGTTGCCCATCTCAAAGGTCAGGGCGACGTGCACCAGTCCCTGTTGTCACAAAGCCAAGGACTTTCCCCAACAACTTTCCCCACTTTGTGGGAATCACCGATGGTGCCAGCCCGTCACGTCTGGAAACAGGCTAATAGTTCAAAACCTCATGTAGATTCACAGAGGCAACTTGAAAAGATACTGTTTTTGGCCTGGGATTTTCTGAAACACCTTTTGACCCAGTTTCTCATGAGCTGTGAACAAGTCCTGTGCTTCTGAGGGTCTGTGCCCTTCTTCTCAGGCTGCTCCCAATGCGAGGAATGCTCCTGCTTCCGTCTCTGCCTACAGCAATCCTAGCTGATCTTCAAGGCTGAGTTCAGAGGCTGCATCCTCTAGGAAACATGCCTTCATCTTCTTCAGCTTTCTCCCTGGGTAGACATGCCCTCCGTTCCCCCAGACTTCTCTAACTCTTGTTCTTCCCTTCCTGTTCCTCTTCTCTTCACATTCATGTCTGCCCTGTCTCCCTAGGCTCAAAGAATCATAGACTTAGAGCTGGAAGAGAGACTATTCTGTGACTCTGTATGTAGACTGGAAACTCCTTGAAGACAGAAGACAGAAGCAGAGGATGATTTGTCTCTGTGGATGTTCCAGCATCCGTCAAAGAGCCTTTCCTTGTAGCACGTATTTATTTATTTATTTAGCAGACTTAAACTGAATTGGATGCTCTGGTTTAGGGAGCCAAACAAACCTAGAACAAACAACGGAGGGGGGTTCTGCTCAGCACAGGGTGTTATCGGAGCCCAGACGTCCCTCACCCCAGTATGGATCAGGGCTAGTAGGAATCTGGCACTTCTGAAAACGGTGATCCTGTTAAGTTTGGGTAAATGACTGAATTCGTGTTCAATCACGACTGTGATGTTTCATTAGGCTCAAAATACAGTTCAAAATGTTCAAAAAAAGCATTTGCTTCTCTAAAAAAGTTCTGTCAACGGAACAACCTGGTGGTGGCAGCAGGCATTAGATCTATGGAGGAGGCTGTCCAAGGGCATGAATGATTCATGGAGAAGGAGAGGTAAAGGAGGTGCAAGTAGAACTGCAGTCAGAGCCCTGAGACTGGGCAACATCAGAGGAAACAGGTGAGCCCAGGGGGGCATGCTGGGACTGGAGAGGCTGAAATGTAAAGGGCTGAGACCTCAGCCATTGTGGAGTCCAGCCTTCATGGGACGACTGCGGGCTATGGGTCTAGGGAAGGACTCAATGCGGGCAGCTGGTGTCGGAGGCTGTCACTGAGCTGTAAGGGGCACCCCTTACAGAACCCAGGACTTCCTGGCTCCTGCTCTCCTGCTCTAAGCCATACTATGAACTCCAATTTTCCCAGCATCTTTCTCACACTGTCGATGACTTGGGGTGCTGTGTGCTTAATCTACACGTTGGCAATTTTGTTAGTATGGTTCATTTGCCTGCTGCCATTTTTTTCCTCTCCAAAGCTCTCTCTAGTCTTTCCCTCCATATGTTCTGGGCTCCTTTGCTTCTCAATTCCTTCATTGCTCAACTGAAACTGTCCCCAAAGTACTCCAGGATCTCTCAATTGTCAAAACCAATGGCTTTTATTATGATTATGATTTCATCCCGCATCCTTCCCAGGCTTTCTGTAACATGGAACACTGTTCGTTACCTACTTCTCAGGCTGACTCCGGAATACTCATCTCCCTGGGTCAGCCTCCGGTCCTTCAGAGCTCTGTGATCTTGGGCAAGCCCCGTAAGCTTGTCTGCCTCACTTGCCTCATGTGCAAAATAAGCTGTGTGAGGAAATGGCCAACCTCTCCAAGAGGAGTCACAAAGAGTTGGACATGACAGAAATGACACAGCAGTGATCACGCCTGGGATACTCTCTCCATTCTGGGTTCTGAAGATGCTGTCCATTCAATTCTCCTCCCTCTCAGACCACTCTCCCTCTATCTCCTTTGCTACATGACCAGTCATTTCCCAGGGATAACCCTAGGTACAGACAAATCCTCTAGTCCCTGCTGGTTTCTTTTCTTTCTCCATGGTCAGTGGTAAACATTTTAGTTCCCAACTCTGCGATACCTCAGTTTTACAGTCAGTCCAAGTCTCTCTTGGTCTGCAGTATCAACAGGAAAAAATGTCTACTAGGACCAGCTTATACCAGCTTTAGGCTTAGTGGATAGAGAGCCAGAGAGGTCCTAGAGACAGAAGGTCCTGGGTTCAAATCTGACTTCAGATACTTCCTAGCTGGGTGACCCTGAGCAAATCCCTTGATCCCCACTGCCTAGCCCTTACAGCTCTTCTGCCATAGAACCAATACTTAGTATAGATTCTCAGGGAGAAGGTGAGAGTTAAAACAACAACTGTCCACTAGACATTTTGGCAGGATATCCTATAGGTATGTCCAACTTAATATGCATAAAAGAACATCCTCCTTTCTGGTAAAAGTAGCCCTTTATCAATATTTCCTCTCTTGGTTGATGACGTTGATGCTCTTCTAGCCAGCGAGTCGTCCAAACTCAGCTCCAGCCTTGACTCCTCTCTCTCCCTTTACTCTGCTCATTCAATCCCTTGAGAAGCCTTGTTGATGCTGCTGCTTCTACGTTATTTCTTGATATCTGTCCTATCCCCACTTAGATCGCTGCGGCCATCAGTCATACTCTTATCACTTCTTGCCTATTACAATAACGGCTTACCTGGACTCCCCCCATTCCTTCCACGAATCTCTACTCCTTCTGTTCCATTCCTCGCCCAGCTGCCAGACTGATATTCTTAAACCATATGTCTAACCAGTGCATTTTCAGGTTCAATAAATGCCAGACTCTCCCTAGCACTAACTATTAAGTTCAAAAGGAAATTTCTTCATTTGGGATGGAAATCTTTCACGCCTTGTCTCCAAACTACCTTTCTAGATTCATAATCAATCTCTCCTTTTCACAGACAGGGATTTCCAGCCAAGTTGGCCTTCTAACTCTCCCCAAACTGTCTGTTTTCCGCCCAAATACTAGATATTATATCTCCTCTTTCCGGGCTTCTGAATAAGCAATACTCTGTCCTTGGAATGAACTCCTCCTCTTGGTCTGCCTCTAAGGATTCTTTTTATGCTTCAGTGTTTACCTAGAATCTGACCTTCTTCATGAAGCTTTTCAGGTGGACCCCAATCACTAGCACTCTCCCCCATAACCCTGTATCACTGCATCTGCGTCTTGTTTATACTCATATGTTTGCTGGCTTTCTCCCCGGGCAGAATATAAGCTTATTAAGGATAGGGGCTGCTTCTTTTTTGTCTTCATATCCCTTGTACCCAGCACAGTGACTGAGGTGTAGCAGGTGATTGAAAATGTGCCCCGACCAGTTTTCAGATCGGTGCTTTCCAGGCCATCATTCCCAACTTGAACAAGTCACATGTGTGCCAAGGAAAAATTAATCAAATACAATTACTGTTAAACACTGATTATGTGGGGGGCACCGGAAGAGATCCTGGAAATACAAAGACAACAAATTGTTGTCTGCACTCAAGGTGCTTAAACACTGGTGAAGGGGAAGAGAGGAGGAGCACTGGAATAGATCAGGAAAGGAATCCACACCTGACTGTGGTAGGAAGAGATCAAAGAGCTACAGTTAGAAGAACCAGCTGAACTGATGAGCCTCACAAAAGTAGGCCTTCTCAAGACCTTTGCAGATGAAGAGAAAGAGGGTTCCAGATATGGGAGAAAGGCTACTAAAAGCAAAGGAGGTGGAGTAGAGCCAAAATGGTGGCTTAGTGGTGGGGCAGAGCCAAAATGGTGACTTAGTGGCAGAGAAACCACTCTGACAGTCCTTCCACAACAATCTTTATAAATCACCTCAAAACAGGAGTCAAAAAACAACAGTAAGGAGGTTCTAGGTTCAAATCTGGCCTCAGACACTTCCCAGCTGTGTGACCCTGGGCAAGTCACTTGACCCTCATTGCCCAACCTTACCACTCTACCACCTATGAGCCAATACACAGAAGTTAAGAGTTTAAAAAAAACCAACAACAATAAGACTGAGTGAAGGGGGCTCTCCTCTCCTGCTGAATACAACTGTAAGGTAGGGAGAGAGAGAGAGAGAGAGAGAGAGAGAGAGAGAGAGAGAGAGAGAGAGAGAGAGAGAATTTTCAAGGGATAAGGGGGAACCAGATGCAAAACTTCACACAGAGGAATGCTGGATGACCCATCCACCCACCTATTGCATGAAGTTCTGAGCTTGGGCATAGGATGATTCAGGCTCCTGGGACTCTATTAATACCAACAACAGAGCACCCCACACCCTAGACCAACCCCTTAAAGTCTCAGGCCCTGGCATCAGCCCAAAGTGAGGCCTGGAAATCCATAGTGCTTGACCCTTTTAAGCCTGCACTATGGTGAAGTCCTTAGCCCCAGGGCAAAACAGCTGAGAGTGCTGAGTCCTGCAAACCATCAGCAGAGGAGACAGAATCATCAGCTTTCAGAACTCCTAGTCCCACAAGGTAGAAAAGGCCAGGAAATTAAGAAAACAGTAAAAAGAAACACCTAACCATATAAAATTTCTATGGGGACAAAAAGCAAGGAACAGAGTCAATTAGGGACAGTGAGATCCAAGCAAATACATGAAAACCTTCAAATAAGTTGAGAATTATTCTCAGGTCCTGGAAAAACTCAAATAGGAATTTAAAAAAATCAAATATGATAAGTGGAAGAAAAATGAGAAGGAAAATGTGAAAAACAAATTAAAGTAATGGAAAAATAAAATAATAGCTTAAAAAGCAAAATTGGTCAACTGGAAAAAAGAGGCACAAAATCCAATGAAGAAAAGTTTGTGAAGTAAAATATTTCCATTCCAAAAAATGGTGGGTATCACAGAGTAACATGTGTTAAGCTGGCATCACCTAGTATACCCAGGTGTCAGCTTCAGTGTAAATGACAAAGTGGCAGAGCCAGTGTCACCATGGGTATCCCTAGTGAATGGGTAAAACCCAGTAGAATGCCACTCCAGAAGGACAGATGGCATGAATTTTGAAAGCCAGTGGACATGGAGGGTTCCTAAATCCAAGCATGAAACAATCTGAGGAACGTAGCTCCATATTGGCCACTGAACTTGGTGCTAGAGTTGGCTCTCCAAGCAGTCCTTGTATCTGCTTATCTTGGCCCTTGATATATGGTGAGCCACTGTATTGTCAATTCAGCAGGGACTAAGACAGCCAAATGAAGAATCAGTTATAGTTAGGCTGAAATATCTCTTGTCTCTATTACTTTCTCTATATTTTTATTAATAAATACTTCTAAATCTGGTACTAAGTCTCCAGACCGCCTTTTATTTGTTATAAGAGTTCCATGAAAAGTAGAATGTACAAAATGGAAAAGGAGAATCAAAAGGTCATGGAAAAAATTCATTCTTTAAAAATTATAATTAGACAAATAGAAGCTAATGACTTCATGAGACATCAAGAAATAATAAAACAAAATCAAAAGAATGAAAAAATAGAAGTAAATAAGAAATAGCTCACTGGAAAAACAACTGACCTGGAAAATAGATCCTGGAGAGATTATTTAAGAATTATTGAACTATCTGAACTTCATAATGGGAGGTGGGGAAAGTTTAGCCATATTACAGGAAATTATCAGAGAAAACTGTTCTTGATCAAGAGAGTAAAATGGAAATTGAAAGAATCCACAAATCACTTCCTACAATAAATCCCCAAATGGCAACATCCAATGTTGTAATTTTATTATATGTCATATACATCATATATCTCAATGTTATAGTCAAGTTCAAGTGCTCCCAGGACAAGGAAAAATACTGCAAATAGCCAGAAAGAAACAATTCAAATATCATGGAGCCCCAGAGAGGATTACACAGGATCTGGCTGCTTCCACAATGAAGGACCAATTGGAAGGCTTAGAATATGATATTCCTAAAGGCAAAGGAACTTGATTTACAATCAAGTATTGTCTACCCATCAAAACTGACTATATTCTTTCAGGGGAAAGTATGGTTATTTAATGAAATAGAATATTTCCAAGCATTCCTGAAGAAAAGTCCAGATATAAAGAGAAAATCCGATGTCTCAATACAAACTTTGGGAGAAGCATAAAAACATAAGTAAGAAAAAGAAAAGAAAAATTAAAGACTTCAATAATGTCAAAACATTGATATTCCTATATAGAAATATATCATTAACTCATAAAAATTGTTATAATTGTAGTAGCTAGAAGAAGCATACATAGACATAGGGTGTGGTACTTAATTATTTAGGATGATATGCAAAAAAAATTCTTGCATTAAAAAAAGGACTGCACTAGTAGAAATGGGAAGAGACAAGTAAAAATGTGGTATATTATATAACATAAAGAGACAAAAAAACTATTACAGCTGAGGGGAGTATGAAGGCAGTGATGGGTAAGACTTAAAGCTTATTCTCATTGGAATTGGCTCAGAGGGGGAAGAAAAGCCAGATTCATTGGGGTATAGAATCCTGTCTTATCCTATAGAATAGTAGCAGGGAAATAAGAAAGGGTATGGTGGTTAGGGTAGTAATTTAAGGGAAGAAGGTATTGGAGGGGAGTGATTCAAGGACCCTATAGAAAAGTAGGAGAGAAATGAGAAGGGTCATGGTGGGAAGGGGAGTAATATAAGGGGAGGGGAATGCAAGGAGGGATTAAAATCAAAACATTGGTGTGGAAGGAAAGAGTGAAAAGATAAAGGACAGGATTAAAAGAGGAAAGCAAGATGGAGAGGACTACAAAGATGGAAATCATGACTGTGAAAATGTAAATGGGATAATTTTACCCATAAAATGGAAGTGGATAACAGAGTGGATTAAAAACCAGAATCCTAATATATAATGTTTACAAGAAATGTATTTGTGGCAGGAAGACACACACAGAGTAAAGATAAGGAGCTAGAGCAGAATCTATTGGGTTTCAAATGAGATAAAAACAAAGAAAAGCAGGAATAGCAACCATGGTCTCAGAAAAACGTAAAACAAAAATATATCTGATTAAAAGAGATAAAGAAAGGTAATTACATCTTGATAAAAGTTAGTATGGAAAATGAAGTAACATCAATACTTAACATATATGCACCAAATGGTATAGCATCTAGATTTTTAAAGGAGAAACTATAGGAACTTAAGGAGAAAATAGACAGAAAAACTATACTAGTGGGAGACCTCAACCTTCCCCTATCAGAATGAGAAAAGTCTAACCAAAAATAAATAAGAAAGTAATAAATAAAGTGAATGAAATTTTAGAAAACTTAGATTTAATAGATATATGGAGAAAATTGAATAGAGATAAAAAGGAATATAACTTCTTTTTAGTAGCACATGGTACATATATAAAAATTGACCATGTACTAGGTCATAAAAACTTCACAACAAATGCAGAAAAACAGAAATAATAAATGCAACTTTTTAAGATCATAATGCAATAAAATTATAATCAATAATGGTTCATGGAAAGGCAAATTAAAAATTAATTGGGAACTATATAATTTAATTCTTCAAAACAGGTGAGTAAAAGAACAAATCAGAGAAACAATTACTGCTATCATTAAAGAGAATGACAATGAGGAGACAACTTATCAAAATTTATAGGACTTAACCAAAGCAGTACTCCGGGGAAAATCTATATCCCTGAATGCTTATATCAATAAAATAAAGAAAAGGCAGATCAATGAATTGGGCATGCAATCAAAAAAAACAACAAAAAACCCTTATAAAAATATCAATTTGAAATCCTTCAATTATTGATTAAATAAAAAAACAAAATCGAAGGAGAAATTAATAAAATTTAAAGCCAAAGAACTATTGAACTAACAAATAAGTCTGGGAGCTGCTTCTATGGGATAAAAACCCATATAAAATAAAATAAGAGTATTGGTTAATTTGATTTTAAAAAAGAAAAGAGGAAAATCAAATTACCACTTTCAAAAATAAAAGGATGATTTCATATCCAATGAAGAAGAAATTAAAGCAATCATTAGGAGCTATTTTGCCTAATTATATGACAATAAATCTGATAATCTAGATGAGATGGATGAATATGTACAAAATATAAATTTCCTGTTTTAACAAAACGAAGGAATAGAATACTTAAATAACCCTATCTCAGAAAAAGAAATTGAACAAGCTATCAAGGAACACTGTAAGAAACAATCTCCAGGGCTAGATGGATTCATAAGTTAATTCTATCAAACATTTAAAGAACAATTAATTCCAATACTATATAAACTACTTGGCAAAAAAAGCAAAGAAGGAGTCCTACCCAATTATTTTCATGACACAAAGATGGTGCATATGCCTAAGTCAGGAAGAATAAAAACAGACAAATAAAATTTTAGATCAATTTCTCTAGTGAAAATTGTTGCAAAATTTTTAAATAAAATATGAGCAAATATATCATAAGATTTATTCACTATGACCTGGTGGAATTTATACTAGGAATGCAAGGGCTCCTTTAATATTAGGAACATTATCAGCATAATTGACCATATAAATAATCAAATAACAGAAATCACATGATTATCTCAAAAGAAGCAGAAAAAGCCTTTGACAAAGATACAACAGCCATTCCTATTGAAAACATTAGAATGCAAAGAAATAAAAAAGTCTTTCCTCAAAATAAATAGCATTTATTTAAAACCATCAGCAAATATTGTCTGCAATGGGGATAAGATTAGAAGATGCCCATTATCACCACTCTTATTTAAATTGTACTAGAAATGCTAACTTCAGCATTTAGAGAAAAAAAGAAATTGAAATAATTAAAGTAGGCAATGAGGAAACTAAACTATCACTCTTTGAGAATTATATGATGGTGTACTTAGAGAACCTGAGAAAATCAACTAAAAAGCAAGTTGAAATAAATAAATTTGGCAAAGTTGCAGGATACATAAAAATCCCACACAAATCATCAGCATTTCTATATACTTCAAACAAAATTCAGCAGCAAGAGTTAGAAAGAGAAACTACATTTAAAATCCCTCTAGACATTATAAAATACTTGGACATCTATTTGACAAACCAAACACAGAAATTATATGAACACAATTACAAAAATATCTTCACACAAATAAAATTAGATCTAAACAATAGGAAACATATTAATTACTCATGGGTAGGCTAAGCTAATATAATAAAAATTAAAATAGCACCTAAATTAATTTACATATTCAGTGTCATAACAATCAAACTGTCAAAAAGCTATTTTATAGAACTAGAAAAATAAATATCAAAATTCATCTGGAAGAACAAATGGTCAAGAATCTCAAGGGAACTAATGAAAAAAAAATGTGAAGGCTGATGGTCTAATGGTACCAGATCTTAAACTGTACTATAAAACAGTAGTTATCAAAATGACCTGGTTCTGACTAAGAAATAGAAGGGTGGATCAATGGAATTGACTAGGGATAAATGGCATCAGCATTTACATATGAGTGTTTGGTAAACTCAAATATCCCAGATTTGGTTATAAGAACCCACTATTTGACAAAAATTACTGCAAAAATGGGAAGTTATATGGCAAATATCAGGTTTAGATCAATATCTCATATCTGATACCAAAATAAGGTCAAAATGAGTATGTAATTTAAACACAGAATGATATTATAAGTAAATTAGGGGAATTTAGAATAGTTTACCTGTGAGATCTATGGAGAAGAAAATTTATGATCAAACAAAAGAGAATGTTATTAGATATAAAAGGAATAATTTTGATTATATTAAAATGAAAAGGTTTTTTTTTGTGCAATGAACCAATGCAACCAAGATGAGAAGGGAAGTAATAAACTGTGAAAAACTTTTTATAATATTTTTTTCTGATAAAGGTCTAATTTCTAAAACATATTAAAAATTAAGTCAAATTTATAAGAATCCTAGTCATTCCTCAATTGAGAAATGGTCAAAGGATGTGAATTGGCATTTTTCACATGAAGAAATCAAAGCTATCAATAATTATATAAAATTATTCTAAATTACTCTTAGAGAAATGAATATTAAAATGACTCTGAGGTACCACCTCATGCCTATCAAATTGGCCAATATGACAGTAAAGGAAAAAAATGAATGTTGGAGGGAATGTGGTAAAATTGACACACTAATGCTTTGCTGGTAGAGTTGTGAACTAATCCAACCATTCTTGAGGGCAATTTGGAATTATGCCCGAAGGGCTACAAAAAAACGCATACCCTTTGATCCAGTTATCCCATTACTAGGTCTGTATGCAAAAGAGATTTAAAAAATGGGGAAAGGACTTATTTGTACAAAAGTATTTGTACCTGCTCCCTTTGTGGTGGTGAAGAATTGGAGACTAAAGAGATGTCCTATTGGGGAATAGCTAAACAAATGGTGGGATATGATGGTGATGGAATTGTATTGTTCAATAGGAATTGAAGAAGAGGAGGATTTCAGGAAGAGCTGGAAAGACCTATGTGAACTGATGTGGAATGAAATAAGTAGAACCAGGAGAACATGGTACACAGTAACAGACAGACTTTGCTATACTAACAGCAATATAATGGTTAGAACAATTCTGAGGGACTTATGAAAAAGAATGCTATCCATCCCAGAGAAAGAACTGTTGGAGTAAGAATGCATATGGAAGCATTTGATTTATGACTTGTGTATTTGGTTGTATGCTTTGAAGTTTTGGTTTTATAAGATTATTCACTTACAAAAACAAATAATATGGAAATATGTTTTCTCTGATAATACATGTATAATCTAGAAAATAAAAAAAAATAATTAAAGCAGAGGAGGAAGAAAAGGCATTGAGAAGTTTGTGCAAGAGCCCAATGGCCAATTGGACAGAAAGGCACTGGGTTATCAGACACACAGAAGGTCCCTTTTAGTCTACAGTTCAGCCAGGGAGAAGAGTCTGAGTGGGACATTCAGGGGAGAAGGGATTCAAGGGAAGAGTCAGAAATATAAATAATTTGATAGTGAACTCACAAATTCTGATTTACATTTAAAGAAGATTCTTTCAATTTCTAGGTTTATAGTAGTTGCCTGACCAGAAGGGAGCAAATACTAGGCCAAATCAGTGGTTAATAGTTCTTGAGTTTTCATAATCTGTGGAAAACTAAGATGACATCATATAATAAATGTCCTTCGTCAGTTAGTGAAAATGAGGAGCATTTAATAGTTTTTAGATAATTTGGCCAGATTGGATAGAGAGTGATACATTTCTCAGCCACAGCATGTCCCTAAGATCATCTGTACCTAAGTGGTAGAGATGTTGAGAGCTAGAGAGGAAGAGCGGGTACCACCACCCAAGGGACACCTGGAAGCAGAGGATACAGGAAGCTGAGGCTCAGAGAGGATGCCGCTTATTCAAGGGCGACCAACTAGTTAGTGGCAGGGCTGGAACTACACCAATTCCCTTTCTGTAGCCTGCTCAGAAAAACTAATCATAAATGTAAATGGAGGAGTTAATATGCTTTTCCATTCATCTTCCTGAGATAGAAAGAAGTTTCTATTAGCCAGTGAGAGAGCCATGCTCAGAGATGTAAGAGAAGCCTTGTAGTCCAGGAATATCATCAAGGCTGTAAATGTGTATTCTATAAGTATATAATGGAATCATATTGATTTTTCTTACATTAATACAAATATTAAGCATGTGATATGGGAATTCTCATTAGTCCCACTGTCTAAATGAGGAAACTCAAAGACACTTAAGGATAAGTGACATTAAGGAAAGCATTAGCTGAATAAAATGGAAATTCCAAATTTCAACACATACATAAAACATTCAGTCCTGACTTCTACTTTAAAAATCTTTTCCATCTTTTCCACTCTTGAAGTGATTTCCTCTAAAAGTACATAAAACAATTTAATCAAAATCTAGTTAACTGAAATAAAATGAACATCCTAAAATGTGCCATTCTCATGAAAGTTGTCTTTACTTTCTTTGAACTAACATTAAGATTGTTTTTTTTTAATGGATTTCATAGAACTTGATTGATTTTAACTTGTGGAGCTAAGGAAAGGATTAAGTATTTATTTATTTATTCATAAATAATCATTTGACTTTGCTTACTGGACACTAACCTAGAACCAGGGCACCTTTTATTTTGGTCTCAAGTGAGAAATTAATGAGCTATCCTAATTTTTATTCTAAATCACTTGCTATCCCAGGACTGACCTTCCATTGGAGAACAGTTCAATTATCATAAATTTTCTGCTAGTTCTTAACTACTTTTTAAAATGAGAGGTAAACCTCCTTAATTTGCATAACCACAGTTCCTTTGGATCCAGTCCCTGATACTTATTCCTTTCATTACCTTGGACAAGTCGTCTATATTCCCTCAGCATAAGTTTCCCCCCAATTAAAGTTAGAAGGTTGGGCTAGATGGCTCAGAGGTCCCTCTTGGCTCTAGATGAATGATTTTCTGATTTATGACCTCAGCAGTTCCCTTTAAACTTTAAAAGTGTGAATCCTAGATTGAGTTGGTACAGACTTCAATGGAAAATAAATTTTCTTGCCCCAGATATCTCCATTTAAGACCTCATCAGCTTAAAAATAAAGAAAACAAGCAAGATTTCCTTGATTAAAAAACACCAATAACACTTAGAGGTTTTCTGACTCAATAAAACATTACCAATTCCACTGGAAAACATTTGGTGACATTCTTGACAGGGTGACTAGATGGAGTGACAGGAGGATAATGAACAGGAAAAACAGAACTAAGATATTTCCGTTTACCTGATGGGGAGATATGTCTCCAAGAAATGGAAGGCTCTGGTTTCCCAGTTGCCAGGCAAGTAAGGGTGACATTGGTTCCTTCATTGACAGTCATGTCAGTTGAGATGTCATATATCTTCGGAGGAACTGAAATGGCAAAACATGCAATGGTGAGGAAAAAAGAAAGCAAATGAAACCCAAAAGGTCAGATTCCATCAGGCCCCAAGTGGTTCATTCCCTGGAGCCATTTAATCAGATTTAGGGAGATGAATGCCTATGCCCTGTAGTCCTCAGCTGGCAGGCAGATTACCCAAGTTCCCCATTCATTCATTCTGCTGTAGAATAACCACAGGCACAGCTCTAAATGGAATAGTTAGTGGCTAGGAAAATGGGGACATTTCTCAAAGGAATTATTCTGATTGGATAACAAAGATGGAAATTGTGACTGCACTGATGGGCACGAATAGGGTGGATCTCTTATAGAGAAGGGGTCAGACCATGATAGCTATGGATCTCCAGTTAGGAAAAAAAAGAACTTAAAACTTCTCTCCTAATTAGCACCAAGATGGCCTCGAATGGCTCATCTGGCTTGAACCAGTGTGCAGAGCACTCAGGCATCTTCCCTCCATGAGCTTCCTTCCTCATTTGCATCAGGTCTTGTTGGATTGGCTGCAATAACAGCTACAGACTTGGGGGACTTGGCCACGTTTTCTCCCAGCCTGGCTCAGTCACCATGAGCAGAATCTAGGAAACAAGAAAGCTCTGGGAGATGGCAGGGCTAAATTTAAGTCCTGCTTTTGCTAGGCATCTCTGCCCAACCGCCAGGTGTTTTTGGTCACTGATTTAAAATCTGTAAACTGCAGAAGGTGGTGTAGAAGATCTCAAGATTTCCTTCTAGCTCTTGGCTTCTACCTCCTGCCCTCTTAGGAGTGGGGAAATATTCACTTAAAAACCCCTATATTATAAGAATAGCTCTGATAGTGAAGGCTTGCCTTATACGGGTGAAGAAGAGCTAAGAAGAGTGGCAGAGAGAGCCCTGGATGGGGATTCTGAAAGAGCCATGTTAAACTTTTGCTATTGGCAATATTTACTTATGTGACTGTGGGAAAGTCAATTAACCTCTCTCAGCCTTAGTTTCCCCATCTATAAAATGCAGCATATGATAATGCCTGCCATATGTTAAGTACTTAATAAATTCTTGTTAACCGATTTTTCATCAGATTTACAGGCTTGTTCTTCAAATCAAATGAGATAACATACAAAAAGAACTTTGTTAACCATAACATAATGTATCACTCTTAGCTACAACTATTCTTATAATAATAAAATGTAGTTAAAAACATCTATAATAACATTCTTATAATATTATTAATTTATAATTAGTACTATTGATATTGTCACATGAGATGCATAAGCACCCTGGGATAATAGCCAAGACAGACTTATTTTTAAATATAATGTTTTCCTGTTTATTCATTTGTTTAGTTAACCTCTCTCTCTCTCTCTCTCTCTCTCTCTCGTCTCTCTCTCTCTCTCTCTCTGTCTCTGTCTGTCTCTCTGTCTCTCTCTCTCTCTCTCTATATATATATATATATATATATCTCCTCTCTCCTCTCTCTCTCTCTCTCTCTCTCTCTCTCTCTCTCTCTCTCTCTCTCTCTGTCGTTCTAACTATATGTCTGCTTATTTATTTTTTAAGAGTCTGTTTCTTCTTTCTCAACCTAGTGGAAGTATAACAGCCACTCAGGGTCATCTCAATACTAATCAGGAGAAAAAAAAAACTAAGTCATCATATTTTTTCTGACCTGGAATCCATAGGTAGCATGGCGACCTTCCCTTCTGTAGAGATGAGTGCCCAACAGTGCAGACACGCGATCACTTTTAACCCTACTGAAGCTCAGAATTTCCCAACAAAAGGGTCAGGAGCAGATACCATTAGTAATCATGACAAGTTTTTTTTTTATATATATAATTTAAAATTTATATTACAAAATGCCTTCACAACAACCCTCTAAGTTGGGTTTGGGAGTATACCTATCCTCCTGTTACAAATGAAAAACTGAGGCCCAGAGAAGATAATGGCCTTCCTCAAGGTTAGTGACTCAGTGACTGTGGGAGCCAAGATTCTCCCCCAAGTCTGTCCTGCTCGCCTCTCCGCTGTTCTTACTATTACATCACACTGCCCCTTGAAAACTAGACTCAGGGTTCTAGTTTATGGCTAATAATCCAGGTAATTACCAGAGAATGTTATTCATAGGATGGAGAAAAACCTGTTCTAATCCTATTGTTTTGTGAGATAAGAAAAAATAGACTATTATAATTAGGCTAAAACCCTAGTGATGGGATATCAAAAAGTGCCAATATGTATAGTCTGAATATTCACTCCAATTTTTCTTCTAATAAAAAAGGATCACTTATAAAATATTTGGGACAATTGATTATAACTATAAAATAATTGATTCTACATAACCAATGCTTTAACTGTAGTAAATGTTTCCTATTAAGTGTAGACCATTATGCCTGTTTTCCAATTACACACTTTAATTGACATTACAGTTTATTATCTTAAGTCTTTCAATGAGCTTCTGGTCTAAGACTGGCAATCCAAATCCTGCACCCCAAATCAAAGATTGCCTTCTGTCTTCACTGGAAGAGGCACCAGGAAAAAAAGACATTTGATTACTCTGGAATAAAATCTCATGGTAAGACAGAAAGATCAGCGAAAAGGCATCACTTCTGTATGACTTAGGGAGGCAAATAAGGTAAATCAATTTGTGCCACTAAAAATAAAGAGTTCTTAGATATTGCTAAGATTGGGGACAGTAAACTGTGATATGTATTAACGACCCAAATAAAATAAGAACGATCAGAGTACTGTGGCGCTCTCTCCTCTTACGCATGGTAGTGAAGGGAAACACTTGGCCTCCTGTTCCACTTCCCAGAGCCCTCTCAGAGTTTTTCAGGGGTTGGTGCGCCATTCCTTTTCAGTGAGAAATGAGAGAGGCCCATCTGGTCACCAAAACCTATTTCTGAACTGGTTTTCCAGCTGAACAGGACTCTCTGGCCCCGCCTCTCCCTCGCTACTGGTCTGGGAGAAAATTCTGTTTGACCACTTGTTGAGAATTCTATAGCAACGATTCCTGCTAAAGGAAGGATGCTATCAGCCATCCTCTGAGGACCTTTCTAATGGCAAAAGTCTACTCTTCTGGAAATGACTGGAACTTTCTTGAATTTCCTTTAGACTCATTTCTTATTTCGTAGATGTTGGAAAGACATGATAACATATTACTAAGCTTTATTACTGGGCTCTGCACTCACTGGCTTAAAGAATCCCTCAGGACCCCTGAGCAGTCAGCTCAGACTCTAAAAGGAATATTCAATTGGAAAACAAAGGGTTAAGCTATAGGCAGGAGCTTCAGCTTTCTCACAAGGTCCCATGCACTCAGTTTCTCCCCAGGTTCTCATCTATTCAATACATTCAAAGCAAGTGAGACATTTAGGAAACACCTACTATATGTAGGGCCACCTGTTAGGCGACGGCGAATCAAAGCTGAAAAATGAAACAGCCCTTGTCCTCAAGGAGCTCACGTTGCACTGAGAGAATGCT
Source organism: Gracilinanus agilis (assembly GCF_016433145.1). Lineage (NCBI taxonomy): Eukaryota > Metazoa > Chordata > Mammalia > Didelphimorphia > Didelphidae > Gracilinanus > Gracilinanus agilis. Next base: position 5,934,801 of record NC_058133.1, on the reverse strand, counting down.
TGCTGCCCACTTTACAGAAAAGGAAACCGAGCTCAAGAAAGGTTAAGTGACTTGTATCATGTTGCCCATTTTGCATAGGTTGGGGAAAGATTTGAATTCACGTCTCTTCTAAGCTTCGTTTTCTTCCCATCACATTACTTTGCTTTTTCATATATAGACACAGACTGGAATTTGGAGGAAGGGAAGCCCCATCTGCTATTGCTGCTGTTTCTCCTTGGGTGCCACCTGGGAGACAACAGACGCCCATGAGCCTCAAGAACCCATCCTAAGTGTAGGCACCCTAGCTTGTGGAGTAAGGAACAAAATGTTGGTCTAATGCATTTTGGAGTTTGCTCTATTTAAAACATTCCTTTTTTAATTCATTCCCGTTATAGATTTCTTAAAGTCACCAAACTGGCTGGTGAGATGTGAGATTCGAGAGAAAAAGAGTAGCTGAGAGCATGTTTTCTTTCCATGATATATGTTTCAGGAAAGAGAGATCTAATAAAGAAAGAGACCGTCTGAGAACCCCCCAATAGGTGGGAAGAAGAAAGGCCACTTGTGTTCTCTGCCGATGAACTTGGTCCTAGTCAATAGGCCATTTGGAATTTTCATTTATTTTTTTTTTTCTGAACTAGCAGGATTCGGAGCTCCCCAGCCTGGTAAAAGCGTCCTCCTACATCATTCATGACTTAAGAAGGCAAAAAAGTAAAGCTTTTGAATATGGAGTCTGTACTATCTGAAAGTCTCCCGACCTCCTTAATCATTATCTGGGTTCCTACGACGTGCATAGAACTCTAACTAGTGTCATTCAAGGTACAGAATCATTCCATTTCAATTCAGAAAGTCACTCAATAAACATTTAATAAGCACCTATCATGTGCCAGGCACCGAAGGTACAAAAGCGAGGCGCAAATCCCTGTCCTCAAGAGACCTGCGCTCTAATAGAGGAGATGGTTAAGAACCTGTACAAGCTACCGACAGGATAAATAGGACATAATTAGCGGAGAGAAAGGCTTCCTGTAGACTCTGGGATTTTAATTGGGAGTTAAAGGAGGAGAGACGATTCTACATCAATACTCACTACTAAATGGGAGGGACACAAAGAGGGAACCCAGGATCGTCTTTGCTAAGTAGGAATTTACGGCTTAGCCTGGGGGGAGTCCACAGAGAAATACATGGCGATAACTAGCAAATTCAGCATCGCTGAGGCTAAGACACTCCCCTGGGCGGAAATCTCAGGGTTAGTCCATTAGTCCATGTACGTGGGACAGACACTAAGGTTGTCTAACAAGCTGAGCCCGGCATTGAAATGGAGGAAAGCAGGAAGATATGTGAAGGAGGCCCCACGGATGTGTGGGTTGGCCCTTCGGGGAAGACTTGTTGGAGGATCTAGCTAAAATCACGCAGGACGAAAGGCACAGACCTGTTGCTATCAGCACAAGTGCCCGTGCTATCCACAAAAGAGATCTATTAAAGAATTTAATGATGAAAATGGGAAAAAATGGAATAGCATGTACTAGGCTCCTTTCCCTTTATCTGACCAGACTTTTTCAAAACTTGCATGCAGAGGGTCGCTCTTGTTTCCTCTTTAGGACCTGTCATGACTGCGCCTTTCCAGCGTGCCCCAGCGACTTCTCTCCTCCAACAGGCTGCTTCTAGCATCTTCTCTGACCAATCTTCAGCCGTTCCCTGTCTGTTGGCTTCTTCCCTTCTGTGTACAACATGCCCGGGCCTGGCTCCGCTCCACAGTCCCCGTCCTTCATCTCCTCCCCTGGGTGGACACACGTCTAAGAAGGATGTCCACCACGGGCGCCTCTCCATTCCATCTTCTCATTCTCGTCTTACCGCATTGAAGTTTAGCTTCTGGAGCCGTCATCCAGCTGAAAGTGTTCTCTTCTGCTTGCTGTGCTTCCTTTTCTCTAGAACAGGAACGTCTGACCCCCTCCTCCTTCCTGTGTGCCATTCCTTAGGGGTGCAGGACCCGGTGGGGGCACTTTCTAGGAGCACGAGATGCTGGGATCCCAGCGGAGGGCCGGCCACTCGTCCTTCCATCTCCTCGTCCTGCTTAAGTCAGCCTGGAAGCAACAGTCCGTAGAACGTGGAGCCTTTGTGTTGAGTGAATCTCTTTTTCAAAGAGGGAACTTCCCCTGGAAGCAAGAGCCCATTTTAAGGGAAACTGGCCCAAGCTAGGGATGCACTTTGTTGTAGCGCAGACAGTCTTAGCAAGAAGGGATAGCCAAAAGCCAAGGCTTCTGTCTCTGAGGAGCAAGAGGCCATATCTGGGCTCAGGGAGAGGCTGCTTTGCATCCAGGGCCAAAGAGATGAACTTGCCCACACTGTCCCTTGGGTCAAGGGTGGCCGTACTTCAGTAGAACCTTTGCTCTTCCTGCTCTTGCCCTAAATCGTATCTAGTGAGTGTCCTAACTCCCCTCCCCGCGGTTTGGTGTGCCAGTGAAGCGGTGAAGGGTGGGCTCTTGTTGAGCCATCATCATCCACAATTCCTGTTTCTTCTGTCGCTCGTCTTATTCATCCACCTTGTCTTAAAGAAAATGTTTCCTTGGCGTCGTGGGGCCCATCGCCTGCGAGGTTAGTTTATTTCCTCGGAAGGAAGGGGATCAGGAGGCCCAACACTTCTAGGCTATCTGTGCCTTTGGGGATTGGGATTCTTACTTTCTAAGCAACTCTTTTATTTCTGAAAAAGAACTTCTGTTGCAGAATTATTAGAAAATGAAAGAGATGTGGGTACCGTGTGAGTGGGGGTAAATGGAAAATATTTAGTCTATTAGATTTGCCCTGCTGGATTTTTAAGTTTAATCTCTACTGATTCTCTCCTTGTTTTTCTGTGAGTTTATTTTTATCCATCAAAGTTTAATAATAAAAAAAAGTTACTAATGATCTCTTCCTTGCCAAAATCTAACAGCCTTTTCTCAGTCTTCATCCTTCTTGACCTCTCCATAGCCGTTGACATGTTTGACCACCCTCTGACTGGCACTCTCTTCTCTCTCAAGTCTCGTGGCACGGCTCTCTCCTTAAACTCTTCATGTGCCTGATGGCTCTTTATTGCTATCCTTTCTTTTCTTCATCCATATCGCATTCTCTGTTGGTGGGGATCTCACAAGCCTCTGCTCTGGGCCTCTTCTCTTCTCCTTCTACACTCTTTCACTTGGTGATGTCCTCACTCTCTGCATATTCCATTATCATCTCTAGATAGAGAGATTTCAAGTCTACTTGTCCAGGCCTAACCTCTCCTCATTCAGTCTCCGTTCTTGCATTTGCGTTGCCCATTTTACATTTCCAATTGGATGTCTCATAGACTACTTTTTACATTTTTCTCTTTTTTCCAGATTATAGGCTCTCTTCCTCCTTCCCTCTCCTTCTCCCTCCCCAAGAAGGCAGGTAATATTATATAGAATGTACATCATTATGTGTGTATCATCATTTAATACATATTTCCTAGTTTGCCATGTGGCAAAACAAGACACATATTTCTTACACCTGAGAAAAATTCCTGAAGGAAATCAAGGGAAGAATGATGCGCTTCCATCCGCATTCAGACTGCATCTGTTCCTTTCTTGGGGGTGGGTCGCTTTTTTTAACACGAGTGCCTTGGAGATGTCCTGGATCTTTGCCTTGTTGGTAACAGTGAAGTCATCCCCGGTGGATCATCCTGCATTATTGCTGTTTCTGTGTCCAGCGTTCTCCTGCTTCTGCTCGCTTCACTTTTCATCACTTCACAGATGTCTTCCCAGGCTTTTTTGTGATTGTCCCGTTTGTCATTTCTTATGGTGCATCGGAATCCCGTTACACTCCCAGCTATATCACAGTTTGCACAGCCATCCCCCATCAATCCCTGCAATTTCCAGTTCTTTGCCACCATACACGGAGGTCCTTAGCCTGCCCCCAGATGAGTTTATCATCTTTCCCCTCCATACATGCCCCCTCCTCCCACCTTCCCTATTTCTGTGGAGAAAATAAACCATTCTCCAAGCCTTGCAGACTTGAAACCATCAGCCTTGACTTCCATTTCTCTCTCATACCTCCCCACCCCTATCTAAAGCAGTGGTCAGTCAGTCCATTTGTTTCTATGTTCTAATATCTCTCATATATTTTCCCTTCTCTAGAGACACCCCTTACTAGAGGTATCTATGTGGACCAGTCAGGAAGACTGAGATCAAATGTGACCTCACTTCTTATCTGTGTGACCCTGGATAAGTCACTTAACTTGTTTTTTTTTCCCCTCAGTTTCCTCAACTGTAAAATGAATGTATTAATAGCTCCTACCTCCCAGGGTTCTTGTGAGGATCAGATATTTGAAAAGTGTTTGGCACAGTGCCTGGCAATAGTAGGTCCTCCATCCAGGCTTGGACCCTTCCCATCTCATCCCTTCTGATGATGTGGGAGCCCCAGCAAGAGCCTCGATCACTTCACACAAACACTTTGGAAGTTGTCTGCTCTTGTCTCTCTACCTCAGGTCTCTCCCAAAGTCCATGGAAACTCCAGTGAATCCTCACACCGATCTTTGTAAGAGCAGCTCAGCCTGGGGCGTCTCCCTCTTCCATGAACTCCAGCGTCTCGCTGTTGTGTCCAGGATCAAACAGAACTCCATCTGGCTGGTGTGTAAAGCCCTTTATGGCCTGTCCTGTTAGCTCTCCCTCCTACTTCTGCCTGTTGGCTTTCCTGGTTTCCTTCCAGTGAAGCTCCTTCTTCATTTCAGGGCCATCCGAGGAACCCATCCATCTTGTCTGTCCGGCCGGTGTCCTCGTGTGTCCCCCTGAGGCTGTGAGCTCCTGGAGGGCAGGGACTGCCTTCTGCTCTCTGTATACGGTACGGAGCGTGACCGCCCTCCACACCAACTAAATCTGGAATTTAAACTTCCCCTGTGAGACGGGAGGTCCTCCAGGGCAGACACAACTTCCCTGTTGTTGTGTTTTGGGTCCAAGCACAGAGCCACGGCCAGGAAGGACGGGATAAAGGCTGCCTCCTTGAATGGAGAGTTCGGTTTGGAGAAGACATTCCAGAAGGGTTAGAAAAATGAACAACTTCACGACAACTTTCGTCGGAAAACTCTCTCCGCCCCCTACCTCCATGGCTCCCGAGTGACGCCGTGACACGAACCCACGTCTGGACCATGTTTTACAAATGAGGCCAGTTTTGCAGTCAGACGGCCTCAGAGAGGGAGAAAAGAATTATGAGGAGAGTAAAATAATGATACTTTGGTCATGAGCTGCTTTCACGTTTACTAACGATATTGCTTACATCTCATTTAAAGATTTTACTTAAAAAAGGATGAAAGCTTTCAAGATAACTGTAACAAATGCCTAGCTGTGGATTTTTAAAAGTGTTTTTGTACAGCTATACTATGGCATTCAAGCGTCGATACCCTGGGGGATAATATTACTGAATTATGTGTGTGTTGTTCATTTACCAATGTAAATTTGGATAAGTAAAAGGGAGAAAAATGATTGCATGACATAATAAGAGTGAGTCCATAAATAATGCAGCAGGAGGGGAGAAATCAGAGATTTCAATCTGAATTAAAGAAGGCTTTGCTCCTAGTGAGACGCTTAATTGAGGGTAGACCAAACTTTAAGTCAGCCTTCATAATGAATTGGGGCACAGGAGTCAGATAGCTCATAAAGCTCCAGAGGCAGCCCCAACATTGGAGTTGTGAAGGGTATCGAACGTTCATATTAGAAAAAGAGATGATTTCCAGGATTTGTTGCTCTTTTATCAAAACCTCTATTGGAAAGGAGCTTTGATGTAGAGCCCCCCATTACCAAGCTGTTCCAGCTGTATTTTATCCTAAAATCAGTAAATTTTATTTATATATTTATTTATAAATCATTTATAATATTATAATTTATTTATAATTTTATATTTTATTATATATTTATCTATCATTTATTTATAATGTTATATTTTATTATATATTTATCTATCATTTATTTATAATATTATATTTTATTATATATTTATTTATAATTTATTTATAATTTTATATTTTATTTTATAGTTATTCATAATTTATTTATAGTTTATGTATAATATTATATTTTATTANACCCATTGGATGGAGGGATACCCTTGTGGTCAAAGGGTGGTTCCAATGTTTTACCCTGTGAAAACCCATCACAATCTACGAGAGCAGGAGTCGGCAACCTTTTTGGCCGTGAGAGCCATAAATGCCACATTTTTTAAAATGTCATTTCGTGAGAGCCGTCCAGTGCTCACAGTGCCGCTCCTGTAACAGTGCCTGAAACAAATGGACTTTATGCTCCTGCAGAAAGAGCCATAGCCGGCCCTCGAAAGAGCCAGACATGGCTCGAGAGCCATACGTTGCCGACCCCTGTACGAGAGATGTCTTGCTATCTGTTCATCCAGCAGCTAAATAGCCCCCCTTGCTTTGACCAATGCTCCTATTACACAGGTTGGATTTTTTTCAAGATCTCTGATTTTCTGCTTGTGGACACTCAGTATTTTGTGCACCCCAATATCACATGGTCTTCCTAAACAGTCTTTCCAAAGCCCAGAACCCCAACTGAAAGCAATACTCCACATGAGGTCTGAAGGACGGACGGAAGTTCCAATGTTACTAACGCCTCCTTCAGCATCCACTGTATCCTATGAACGTCATCTAGGAAGGACTGCATCTAGTGGGTGCTGTTTTTCCATATTGGGTGCTGGGGTGGGTTTCTCTGGCTTCCAGAAAACACTATATTCAAATCCCCAGGCTCTATTTTTAGGGCAGGCAGTCCTGAGATTTCCTCAGCAGAGTGAACTTCTGGCATGGAAACTCCTTTCCTAGGTACAGCTTGGGAAGGAAACCATAACCCACCATCTTGAGAGTTGTCTGGGAACACTTCAAGTCTGCTTCCCTTGCTTACTCAGAGAATATGGCAGAGGAAGACAAGAAGCCAGTCCTGCCAAATTCCAAATTTAGCCGGGTATCTACTCTACCCCGGTTCCTGTAACAGCACATTAATGCAAATAACTAGTGGTCATCCCTCCTTCAGCGTTTAGTCCACACACAATTTATCCTGGGCTCTAGAATAAGAAAGCGACAACTTTGGGTATGTGGACGAAATTGGGGAAAGGGTTAATTGGCTCAAGTTCACTGGAATCGGGAGCACACAGAGGCAGTGTTTGAATTTCTTCTTTTTGCTGTCAGTCAATCAATAAGCATTTATTAAGCACCAATGATGTTCCAAGCACTGTACTAAACACCGGACAGAGAACACTCAACACTGAGTCAGGAAAACCTCCGTTCACGTAACTCCTCAGGCCCTTCCAAGTTAGATTACTCTGGGAAAATCACTTCACTCTTCCCAGCTTCTGATATTAGAAACTGCCTCACTTTATTGTTTTTGCTTTTGTTTTTGTAGGAAACTCAAATCAGGTAATACATAGAAAAAAGTTATACAACTATCACCTTTTACTCATATCAGAAGCATGACTGTGAATAGTCAGACTCTGTAAAATCCCAGGATTTTCCTTTCTATATATTTGCTCGACAACTAGAGCTAGTTTGATAGGCTTTTTTGAAGGTACTCAAGAGAAAAAAAAACCCACCGGGGGGAAGTTATTTTAATTGGAAATATTCAATGCAGGCCGTGTGGATCTATAAACGTGTATAAGAATCTGGAATTGATAAATGTTGCTCGTTAGCATTTAAGCCATCAAAGCTTCTGAGGACGCGTCACACAGAAATCCATTCGGGAAACCAATCAGGCTTCCAAAGGCCAAGAGGTGGAGGGAGTATTTATGGAAGCTGATTCCGAGACCCTTTTAGATGATGGAAAAACAACAATTCAGCATTTATTGCCAACCACAATGTTCTGAGTACGGAAACCACCTGCTTCCTCGGTCCTGGATAAAAGGAGGAAACCATGTTTGAAAGGCTCGCACACTGAGTGCTCCGCTCCCCTTCCCTACGGGACAGGGACATGCTTAGAACTTTCTCATGTAAGAAGTGACCTGGATTCCAGGTAGGAATCCTCCCCAGGATCCCAAGCTTTGGGATCCATCAGCTTGTAGTTGTGGGTTCTCCCTCTGCCAGCTCAGGGGGCAGCCTCGCTGCAGCGTCCTAAGAGATCTTCAGCTGACCACTAATCATGAAACATCCTTAGGCATCTGTTCTAGACAAGGCACCAACCAAATGGTCCCACAGCCTCCATCCCCTTCTCTCCAAAAAATTACCCTGCTGCCCTCTGCTGGTGAACGTCTCTCTAATCCACTTTGTTGGTTGGGGGACCCCAGAGAGAACCAGGAATGGTCAGCCCCACATGGGAAGTCTCGACAGCTTGGGAAGGTTTGGTCCAGCTCGTCCTCCATAGTCATAAGAATAAAGGATCTTCTGGCCCATTCAGCTGCCCACCTGAACCCGGCACTTGAATGTTTGCAAAGCAATTGAGGCAAGCAGGTTTTTACTAGATGAGTCCCCAAGCGAGAGAAAAATAAAGCTCCCTCCCATCCTTGGTGACTTGGATGATTTCTCCTTGGCTTCCCCTGTCTGATTTCCATAGTTTTACACACATTCTCACACTCTCTCACACACACACTCACACACACACTCACACACATACACACTCACACACATACACACTCACACACTCATACTCCCTCACACACACACATTCACACTCACATTCACACTCACTCACACACATGCACACTCACACACACTCACACACTCACACACATACATACTCACACTCACACTCACACACTCATACTCCCTCACACACACACACACACACACACACACACACACACACACACACTCACACTCACACAGGTGTACAAAATCAGAAAGCCGGGCCTAGAAAGATAACAGCTGCCAGCTAGCTGGGTTTTAGCAGCTCTGAAGCCAAGTGGACTTTGTGTACAAATAGCTGATTAAAAGCAGTGACGCGTCATACAGTGGGTTACAGTCACAGAAAGGTTTGGAGAGATTCAAGGAGCACCTATTGATGGATTATTCTAAGGTCTGCAGAGCTTTCACTGTGTTTTCTCCCTGGGTCCTTCCCACAATCCTCCGAGTAGGGGCTCTTTTTGATGAGGAATCGGAGGCTAAGGGCAGTTAAGGCAGAGTGCATGGAGACAGTTCGTGCTGCTTTACCTGGGTCCACTAATAAGATTTCAGTTGACTTTTTCAGCGCACGTATCCCTGGGAAACCGGCTAACCTCCAAATCAGTGTGATTTATGATTTTGGAGATTGTCTCTACTGAAGGGACAGAGAAGATAGTAAAAGGAGTCATTCCACTTAAAATATGTCCTGAGATTGTTTATTTTTCGGAGAACCAGTTGTTCTTCCCAGCATATAACTAGGTTAGAGGGATTTCCTGGGGCCAGACGGACAGACACCATCTACAATCTGAAGAAGGCAGAGGCAGGTTTTGAACTCAGGTCCGCCGAGTCCAGCTCTCTCTTCACTGAGCCCACTGGCCGCTTCCAGAGGAAGAAAGCATGCTCTACGCCCTGTAGTGTAGGCGTTAAAACCATGATCCAGTGGGACCTGGAGCATCCCCTAGGGATCTCCCGAACAGGTTAAATGGAGTTCTGGGATGATTTTAACATGTTAATGTCTTAATAGAAAAAGATCATGTAAACTCTTGGGATTTTCTAAGTCAATATGTGGACCATAGAGCTATGTGCAGACCATTCAGCGGCCCCTGTTTGTTTGGGTTCAACACTGTGAACCTAGTCCTGCCCATAGAAAAATAAGGGCTTTAGTTCAGCGGCGAATATAAACACAGGCTCACATGTTCCAGACCCATCTTCACTCTTAAAAACTGAAGGAAGGGAAATGTTCTTTTGTCTCTGGCAACAGCAGAACATAGAACATGTGTCTAAATCCAGCGCTAGTAAATAGGACTAAAGAACATATGATGGCAAAAAGACCTGCTTTTCTGAGTCCACTTATTGGATTTGATAGCTATTTTGGCCAAGGAAATCATCCGGAGTCAGGAAGACTTGAATTAGAATCCATGTTCAGACACTCATTTTGTGACCCCAATGAGCAAGTCACTTAACTTCTGTCTGCCTCAGTTTCCTCAACTGTAAAATGGGGATAATAACACTTGCCTCACTGAGTTCTTATGAAGATCAATATTCATAAAAAAAAATACTTAGCACCTACTGAATTCTATAGAAATACTTCTTCCTTCCCCCTCCCCACCCCAGGATATGGAATGTCCTCTGCGTGTGAAGAAGGGAAAGCCGTTGTCCTTGGTTCAGTTCAGAACTGTTTGATCATGGTGAATTGTCTGATAGAATGGAAGCTCCTTAAAGGCAGGGGATTTTTTTTTTGTCATTATAACCCAAACACAGAGCACGTCTATGAGAACATGATGCCCTTCTAGAACATATAGAATAAAGGTCTGCGCAATGGATGAAAAGTCTCCTATTGAAAAGTCAGCCCACCCTTAGCGTAAGGATAAAAATGGTTCAACAACTGGCTAGAGCAGCTCTACAGGATTTGCAGAAGAAATCTATGAGAATTTGCAGTGAGGATGTGATTACGGTTCTGAACAGCCGACGGGACTCGCTTCAAAGGAGTCTCATAGATTTCTGGGATAAGTGTTCATTTTGGCATGTTTACACATGTAAACATTTCCTTATTGCCCATACTGTAATGTCTTGTTATGCAACCATGGATTTCTGACATCAATCCAGATATTATCGAATTTCCAGAGCTGGGACCTAATTTATTGTAAAAAATATGTACGTACGGGGCTACTCTGGAGACCTGAGACTTCTCCTAAAAGATTTCCCATGAAATATCCAGTATTCTTGAGACCCAAATGACTGGACCATGATGGCTTCTAAATGCTATTTAGACAGTTGGGTTAACGTCCAAAGGGTTGGGAGGCTGGCATTAGGCTGGTTAAGCTGCTTCCTTGAAACTTATCCAAACTGCTTGAGTAGACCAACTAGACAGAAGGATAAATTGAAGGGGAAATGGCATTTTTTTTGGCTTTTCCATTTTTCATCATGGCTGGCAGGATCAAAGGAACAGCCTTCCTTCCAAGGGGTTGGCACTTCCCATTTTAGTTCTGGCCAGTCACCAAGGAGAGGCTGCAGCAGCAGCCTATTCTGCTATAAAGAGCCATGATGGAAAAAAAAATAAAATAAAAAGCCAGCTCAGAAATGGGTAAAAAAATCTGCTCTATTTCCCTTTCGATTGAAGTTGGTCAGTGGCTTGGCCAGGCCGTTTTCTCCAGAGTCCGACATTTCGGAGGCCCCTCAAACATCCATCATCACGGCATCACTCAGCATTCAGAGCTAGAAGTGAGAGGCATGAAGGATAGCGCTGGGTCTCTGAGAGGCGGGAAGCGGAGATGTTTCCTATCATGACACTAAAAACCTGTCACTATTTTGTAGGAGTTCTTTCTACGCCAACCGGGGAAAGGAGGAGACGGGAAACGCAGACTCCAAAGAACTACAGGGCAACCTATCCGAGCAAAAGCGGTCAATTCTTCAGTCAACCAGCATTTATGAACTGCTAACTGTGTATCACATTCTTTGGTCGCTTCCAGAGATAAAAATGTATCAGGATGTAAACCCGGATCCCCAAAAGGGTGTCCTTGCTGTGGCAGGTTCTGGGATGACTTCCGGAAGGCTGAAGAATGAGGGCACGTGGGCACATTCAGCCCTGGCCCACTACACTAACTGGGAGGAACCATTCTCCCCAGGTCCTAGCTCCGCTGGCTGCATAGGTGGGATAGGAGCCACCTTGGAGGACGCCCAAAGTCTTCCAGGGAGCAGGATTTGAAAACAGGGTCTGACATTAGGCCAAGTGATTCCTCCATTACACCATCTAGACCCGTCAGAAGACAGCTTTGCTGTGTCTTACCTCGTTGATTTATAACGAATTATTGAATCTCTCTGTATCTCCGTTTTCTTATCTCTGAAATGAAGGGATCAGCGATCTAGAGCTCTCATGTCATATATAAGAAGGGACCTCATGTAATATATCCCTTTGGATTTTACAGACGAGGAAATGGAGACCAAAGTGTTAGGAGACTTGTTCGAGGTTGTCTAGGAAATACGAATCAGAGATAAAATTGGAGCTCTGGCTCTCGGACTCCAGAGCTAGCAATCTTTCCAGCATATTTTATTGCCTTACTTCATAGGCACCAAATTCCTTTCTAGCTCAAAGTCACTTGATCATTCTTTAACAATGGACAACAACGAAGTGTTGGAGAGTCAACAGAGTATAATTGTCCAGGACTGTAGGGTGCAGAAATACAAAAAGGCATAGAAGCCCAGAGAAAAGCCTGTGCCGCCTTCTTCTTCCTTTCCTTCATTCCTGCCCAACCACTAGGGGATGTGCTGACTTCCGTCCCCCAAAGCTAAATGTACTAGATTGACTATTCACTATGGACACGTGGCATTATTTATATAGCCAGTTTGAACAATGAAATTAAAGACAGTGTGATAGGAGGGAAAGAACCCTGGAGAGAGAAACAGAGAACTTCAGTTTTACAAAAATGGCTCAGCTCCTTTCTGGTTAAGATGACCTGGAGCAAGTTACTTTTCTTCTTAGAACATCCCATTCTTCTCCTTTAACGTGAAGGGCTTAGACAAGCTGCTATTTAAGGTTCTCTGCCAGTTCTAAATCCTCTGAGGCTAAAGAAGGCCAAACCATTTTATTTTCTCTGAAAAGCCAAAGACTTCGACATTACAAAAGTTACCAGCCAGAAAGGTTGCCTGGTATGGGGACCCCTGAGTTGGGCAACTTAGTGTACCTTTAATAATTTATTCATTGCTGATTGGAAAGCACAGATCTAGACTAACCTTTTTCTTCACCAAAAATAAAAGTCTACCATTTCTAGGTAATGGTATTGTATAATTTTGTCAATAGTTCAGACCATACGAGTTTTTATTTGCCCTTCATTGGGTTGAGACGATCAATAGTTGGCATCTAAGAGTGATCCACCAGGAATTCAGAATCCTGCTACACAGCTGGCTATTCTGCAAGTGACTTGGTCTGTTCAAAGTTTGAAAAAAAACAAACTATGACTTCAAATCCAGCCCATAATAGTAAATATACCCCTAGGCAACAGCAGCAGTGGCAGGAAGCACAGAGAACATGAATGGCAGTGTTGTATATCTTTTCTGCTTGGTGGCTGCAGTTCTAGGGTATGTCAACCTTTCCCTTGGCATAAAGAGTTGGCTGTGAAATGTGTGGGCTGAAAAACATGGACAGAGAGATAGACAGACGGACAGAGGAGAGAGAGAGAGAGAGAGAGAGACAGAGAGAGAGAGACAGAGAGAGAGACAGAGAGAGAGACAGAGAGAGAGACAGAGAGACAGAGAGACAGAGAGAGAGACAGAGACAGAGACAGAGAGACAGAGACAGAGACACAGAGACAGAGAGACAGATACAGACAGAGAGACAGAGACAGAGAGACAGATACAGACAGAGAGACAGAGACAGAGACAGAGATAGAGTAAGACAGACAGACAGAGAGAGACAGACAGAGACAGAGACAGACAGACAGATGAAGAGAGAGAGAGAGAGAGAGAGAGAGAGAGAGAGAGAGAGAGAGAGAGAGAGAAGAGAGAGAGATTATCCTCATATCTGCAGTATTCTCTCCCTTTTCCTAGTTTGCCTTCTAAGTGTTACCAGAATATCTGTGGGTTAAGCACTGCCCACATAAAGCAATTTGTCAGGTACATCATTTGCTGGAGAAGTAAACCAACACATTCCCCAGAATGGTGCTGGCAGACTCTTCTGGAGACATCTCTGGCAGCTGTCTCTTCCCCACATCAGCACAATGGAAAGAGCCCAGCTGTGACCCGACATTAAAGCACAGCTGTCTTCTCTGTAAGCATTTCCTGCGGCAAACTACTCACTTCAGGGACCCTTAAAACACACCCACAAAATCTAGTGGCTCCCTCCCAACCCCAACCCAATCCTTGAGCTCAGTTTGAGGTTCGGGTCTGAGAGATGCCCAGGTCTGGGCTGGGGGCCAGGAGAGCTGGGTTCAGGTTTCCCCAGATGTCTCTTGTAGATCCCCGGCACGACCTACATGTAACTTTATTCCATTGTCTTGTGCCACCCGCCATGTGCATTCAGTACCTGGACCGACATCCTTCCTGTCACCAAGCATGCATAAAGGCCATCAGAAGTCATACACGCCTTATCTAATCGCTCCACCCCACGGGAGTTGGATGATAAACTCTTCCTGTGCAGTTGTGGAAGTTTCTTTCATCCCTTCTCCTGACTACCTGCATCACCTCGGGAAGGTCTCGTCACCTCTTCTGGCCTCGGTTTGCCCACCTTAAGAAAGGAAGCCTTGAATGGATGGTCTCTAAGATTTCTTCACTCTTCATTTTTGATTCCACAATCCGACATGACAATGAAGGATTAAAACCATAAAAAAAGGAGCTGAAGCAAGAGCCAATGGCAGGACCCAGCTGTTCATCGGCTCAGGAGGTAAGAAAGAACGAGTTCCACAGACAAGCAGAAGGCGATCCTGGGCGGTGAGTAATAGAAAAAATGGTAATGACAACCAGCGTTTATGTGGCCATTTCAGGTTTGAACATGACTTTACAGGTCTCCTTTTATTCCCCAGTCACGTCACTAGGTAGGACTTACTAGTGCTATTGCCATGGAATAGGGCTGGACGCCGGGGTAGCCGAGGTTAAGCTTTCGGGTCACCCAGCTTGGAAGGGTCTGGTGAGAGGGAAACTTGGCCTTCCTGAGTCCGAGCCCTTTGCTGTGAGCACGGTGAAACCCGGCCAACCTTCAGTGCTCTGAAAGCCACGGGCCTCGCCATGGGCTAAGCCTACTCGCGGTTGGAACATTCATTTGTAGAGCTAAACATGGAAGATGAAAAAGTTCTCCCAGATCACGTCAGGCTGGGCAGCCAAGAAGGGGAATCTGATGAAGGCAGAGTCGAGGAGAGAAGCCCACAGCACAGAGAACAGCCATGAAGTCAACCCACCGAGGAGGGAGATCCTTGGAAAGTGGGTGTGAGGTTCTCCCTTCAGCAGCCCATCTGAACGCGGGATGGCACAGAGCAGAATTCGTGCTGGCCTAAAGAGGACTGGCCTCCTCCGAAAGCCTGGCAGATTTCTGCAACACATCTAAGACTATCGTCTCATCTTATCCTCATACGTCTAGCGAGCAGTTGGTGGCCTGACCTCCTCTTTACTGAAAGAGAAACGGAAACGGCAAAAGAGAAGTCATTGGGCAGCGCTACCCAGCTAGGGAGGGTCTGAGGCCGGACTGGAAGCCGAGTCATCCAGACTGCAGGGGCAGGACTCTAACCACTGCACCACCCAGCTGCCTCCAGGGAAGAAGAATCAGGAGAATCGTGTATACAGTGACAAAAACAATACAGAAGCAAATTGGAAAGACTGAAGAATTCTATAATTCTTAATGACCTGCTCTAATTCCTAGATAGCAAATATGAAGCATCCAACCCACTTCCTGACAAGAGAGATGATTTACTGATGGGGCGTAATGAGATTTTTTTCTAGTCGTGGCCAACAAGGAATTTCGATTCATTAGATTATGTGTATTTGTTACATGGACATGTTTGTTTTGTTTTGTTTTGTTTTTCTTTTTGCAAGTTGGGTGGGAGGGAGAGAAATTATAACGGAAAATTGAAAGAAATACATTTTTTTCAAGTAAAAAGAGCGGATGATCGCTTTGTTGATCCTACCCAAAGACCCCTATCCAGTCCCCTCAGTGTGTAAGTAGAGCTCCTGGAATTGGGAGAGAAAATAATCTGCCTACCGGTATGACCCGGGTAGTTTATTTAGCTTGCTTGGCCTTTGGTTTTCTCCTACATAAATGAAGGAGGTTGTACTTTGGGATTTTCAAGGTCCCTCCCAGTTTTAATTTAATAACCATCTTTTTCTCACTGCTGTAGAAGTCTTCTGCCTTGCTGATGCCCTTCAATATTCAGACTCCTCCCCACTTAAAGAAGAGGGTGAAAAGCCACTTTCATTTCAAGGGTCTGTACTTGTGGTTCTGTCTTTCTATCCACTTCCATCAGCTTCCGCATGAGTAGAATCTGAATGTGTGGGAGGCATCCTAAGGGGGCCAGGAGACAGCCACCTCCTTCTAGCCCTCTCTCTGCTGCCTCTTAGAGCAATCACTAGCAGGGTCCCTACAGCTGGTCAAACCTTCATTAGTGGAATGGGATTTTGTCAAAGCAGAACAAAAGCATTGCGGGGCGCAGCTCGGTGCCTCAGTGGCTTAGAGATGGGAGTTACTGAATTCCAGTCTGGCCTCAAACACTTCTTGCCTGTGTGATCCTAGCTGCGGAGCCCTTGGAGAATTGATTCTAGAACAAAAGGTAAGGGCTGCCCTGGAGAAGTTCCCTAGAACTTGGATGGTGGAGTCTTCCTGGATGCTTCTCCAGCCTTGCTCCATCCTTTTATCACTGCAGAGATCAAAGGAAGGAGCTCAAGGACATGGCCAGAGGGCTGGACTTCTCAGCTGATCTGGAGCCTCAGTCCTGTTCTGAATATGGAGGTCTGGGAGGCAATCACTTTAATGAGAGATTCCCCTCCATGGCCTCCAAACAGAACAGAGCTGGAAGTTCCAGAGAGCTTAAATGGCTTGTCTGTGGCCATATCGTTACTATGTGGATGAGTCTGGCATGGCGCCGGGTCCCCTTGGCTAGGCCTGTCTTCAAGAACTTCCAGTTCTCCTCTACTGATAACCGTACACATCCCCCCGTCTGGTTTCCTTGGCTTTAGGGATCGCCAAGAATCCGATCATTAGCTGACTGTATGGTAAGACTTCATAAACTTCTATAAAACAGAGAGTTCAGCCAAGGTGGACAAACCCACGAGGGAATGAGCAGAGTTAGATCCCTTGGGATAAATGTCCAGGAAGACAGGCTTCATGAGGCTTCCCTTGAAGGGGTGGAAAGAAAAGAATAACCTGATCAGTAGGAACTGTCCAAGGAAGAACAGCCAACCACAGGAGCAAAGTAAAATGGGTTCTTCTAATGAGCCTCCTGGAAAAAGAGGAATAACCATCCACTGGGCATCTCACTGAGGCCATTGTTGTTGGGGGGAAAGGATGGTTTTCTTAATCTCTGAGGTCTCCTCTACTCCCAGCATTCTTCAATTTTTGGATACTCAGAGTTCTATGGGAGAAAACAGGATGGATGTTTTATTTTTATTTTTGTTAAGGTCTATAACTTTGTTTTTATTAATGGAGAGAATTCTTGGTGCAGAAATTCTCGGAACCCATGCTGATGATGTTCTGTAGGATATGGTCTAATAGAACATTGCCTGAGGGCAGCGAGAGGGGTTTTTCAGTGCAACATTTGCTGCTAAACATAGGAAGTGAAATGTAGCATAATTCATTGTTTTGATTTAAAGAAAAATACTATGAATTTTTAAAATGATATTAATTTAACTCATATGCATGAAAAGCAGGTTTTGAACCCAGGACTTCCTGATTCTAATGTCAGTCCTCTTTCCCTACCGCTTGTAATGAAACAGAGTCATACACTGAAACCTATATTTTTGATGCAATTTTTTCCTACATTTTCTCAAAGTGAAAAGTTGGACATCTTTTAATTTGGTCTTTTAATTTGGTCACGGCCCAACTCTCAAAAAGCCATCCCTCACCCTCTCTGCCTGTGCCAGGTGCTTTCAAGGCATTTGCATGGTGACATTCATAGACCCTCTCTGAAATTGGACTCTCGTGCAAATGGCCACTCTGTCTGTTCCCAGATCATTAGTCATCCTGACCTAAGTGGGTTCTCTTATAATTCAATATCGTGGAAATTACTTTATGACATTAACTATATAATATTCAAAAATTACATGAATTATTGAAATATTATGCCAACTGCCAAGAAATATATGAGTTCACATGAAAAGTTCCATTTTTAATTATTCATCGTAAAGGACTCCAGTCTCTTGATAGAAATTGTTTCAGGCTGGGGCGATCTTCTGGGACCTTCATTTAAATATGAATCACAAAAATGCGGGGAACCTCAGCCACTCCTAAGTCCCAGGTCCCTTCATAAGAGGTCACCGTATTCAGAGGAAGATGATTCCTATCAAATGAATGAAGACAAATCGGTGGTCTGTTTCTAGGGCTCACCGTGGTGAGTGGTTGGCAGAAGGGGGGCATCTCTTGGGATGCTGAGCTGGTATCCATGGGCAGCACAGAGGACACGATGTAAAAAATGCTGCAAGTTGGGAGAAAAAGAACGTCCTAGCGTATTCAAAGCAGCATTGCTAAGAAGAATGGAGGGACGGCGAAACAGGAATGAAAGATGAATGAAGCAAAGCCCGGAACATCCTTCTGTATATTGGCCTAGATAGTCCTAGCAGTGCTAAAACAAGGGCATGCCTACTTATGCCGAGGCCAGCCTGGAGGGCCTGTTGATGCAGGCCTCGAAGAATCCCCTCCAGACCTCAGGCAGAACCAGGGAGATCTGTAGGCAGTGCTGAGCTCTCTGAACAACGGAAACAATTCACTCCAGTCAAGAGCAATCACAGGCCAGAATACCAGAGACAGAAAGGCTTCTGCCGCCATTTTGTTGACACTCTACCCGAGGAGACAGAGAAGGAGGGGGCTGACTGCTCTGGTATGTGGGCCAAGAAAAACCCAAACTGGGTCATGAAGGGTCAACGCAACTGAACAACAGCCACACAAAGGAAAATGGCATCTATACAGAAAATATGTGAAAGAGGTGAGAGAGAACATGTGATAAAAGACTGAAAAGCGGGCGGCGCTGAGCAGGGGCTTTGCACGTGCCTGTTCTCTCCATCTCATTCCAGGACAATTGAGGCCAAGCCTTCTTCCCATTCCATTCTCACACTGAGAGCCCTCTGAGAAGGGAGTGGGGAGCACAGCAGGTATTACTCCCTCTTAGTGAAGGTTTATCCATGAAGGCGCTTGGCTGCTGCTTAGTGATGAGGAGAATTAGCAGAAAGTCATGCGTGTGTATGGATTAAGTGCACACATACTTATTAGGCACCACTGTGGGCCACACACAGCTCACTGCTAGAGACAGAAAGAAAGGTCACCGCGAGTGCGAGTTCCTGAGGACGCAGAGTCCAAAGGAGGGATTAAGGTAGTGTGTGTAAGTGAGAGAAAGAGACCTGGGGGAGGGGGGAAGAGACCAGGAAACACCACCAGCTCAAGGGGAGATTCCAACTGAGTCTGGAGGGAGCTGGGAGATGGACTAAGAGTGAGAGGAGAAAAGTCACGCCAGCATGCAGGCATCAGAACCTACCCTAGGAACTGGGCTATTTGTTTGGACTATGAAGGGAAAAGCAATCTTTGCCCCGAAGGACCTCATAGTCTCAGGGGGAAAATGTGCAAATAAGTGCCTGCAAAGGTGGTAAAAAGAGAGAAAATGAAAGGAATTCCCAGAGGCAAGACAGTGACATGGAAGGAGGCCTCGAGGAGGCTTCTGGAGAAGGTGGACTTTGAGTCGGGACCTGAAAGATGCACCAGAAGCCAGTCAAGGTAGGAAGGCTGGACACGTAGGAAAGGAGCAGCTTGAAGTGTTCGACAATGAAGAGGCTCTTGGTATAGTGCAAGCTAAAGGAGACAAAGACAGGAAGGTAAACTATGGTGTGATAGAGAAAGGGCCAGACTTGGTGCATGATCCTGACGTGGCAAGGGAGAGCAAGGAGGAAGGAGGATGGCAGCATGGTGAACCTGGCTGAGGAGAAGGAGAGGGTGGCCTTGGAACAACAGTCAGAGAAAACGAATGGATTGGGGAGTGAGATATTGAACTTGAGGTGCTCCACTGCCATCTGGTTTGGACATGTTTAATAGGTTGGTCTTGGCAATAGGACACCGCAGTGCAAGAGACAGACGAAGGCAGCCCTCCAAGGTCTCCCCCTTCCTTCTTTAAATCAACAAGCCTTAGAGTTTGTGAGCTTCCCCCACCCAGCCCCCACTAATAAGTCATACAGAAGTTGTGGTTGCTGGCCCCTGTAAGCTCTATTACTTTCCCGTACTCATTTCAAATTTCTCTGGGTGTATTTTGATCATTTTGGTGTTATCATTTAGAGATTAAGTTGTTAACATGGTTACAACTAATTATATATGTTGGATCAGAGAGGCATATTCTTTACAGCATACATTTTCTTCTGTTCTTTAGTCATTGCAGATTGGAAATTTTTCCATACATCTTCTTAATTCCACAAGTCAGTAATGAATTATTTGCTTTAGCATTAAGAGGAACATTGATGTATCTTCATGCTTTCGGTACCACTTCCTATAATTCTTCACTGAGCTTCTGCTCCCAACTCTTTAAACTTCTTTTCTAACATGACACAGAAATTGCCTCACCCTGAAAAATCACCTTATCCCTACAGCCTTTTCCCTTTGGAATTCATTCCTCTTCTATGATCTCTTCCCTGATCAGTCCCTTCCTCCTAGAACTTCCATTTCAAATACCCAAACTCACCATGTCCAATCCTTCATGCCTCACTAGGTTCCATTCCTGACTCTGGACTTTCTGCCATGCCCCATGCACAAATCTCTCTCCTACCTCCCTCTCAGCTTCCTTTTATCTTCTTTCTTGGCCCATCAAAATGCAAGCTCCTCACAGCTAAGGACTGGCATTCTTTTGGCTTTTATTATATTCCCAGGGAGTATCCCTGGCACACAGAAAATGCTTAGGAAATGTGTGTTGAGTTGAATGATATTGCAAAGCTTCATTTTTATGGTAACACTAGAATTATTTTTTAAACCAAAATGAGGGTGTGTCTAGAAACTATACTACCCAAGAGTGGGAATAAGTAGTAAGTCAAAGACTTAAGGGCATAAATGAAAAAGGACATTAGGGAGCTAGAGGAATTCAAGAAAGAGGTCTATAAAGAGAGGTTGAACAAAGCTTAATGGTCAATTCATGTAAATGTGCCTTTTTTAGTAAATCCTTTCTGAATACGAGTTCCCAGTTTCTTTTATTATAACTCACGTAATAAAGTAGATTAAGCGATACCTTGAAGGTGCTAAAGAATAACTGAAAACATGTATATAGTAAGAATCTATTGAGTTCCTATTGGGCGTATTTCATTATATCTTAAGTATTGTAGGTACTCAATAAATGCCTGATGAGTTGACTAGGATATTTTTCACTAATATTTCTACAGACTTTCTATTTTCTTCCTATTTTCTATTTTCTTCTATTTACTTTATAATCCTAATTCTATTTCATTTTTATTTCTAGGGTCAGTCATCACTATCACAATGATAGAGACTTTTCTCATTTTTTGATTCAAGTACTCGAGGGCCTGTCCTATAGAAGATATCTTCTTCTTGGACCCAATAGACTCAGCAGCCTAAGAGCAAGTTACATAAAGTCAGATTTCCCTCTAAGGAAAGTTTAAGTAATACAGAACTATCAGATCAGTAGAAATGTCTATAAGTGAAATGTGCTATATTATCAGGAAGTAAGTTCTCCCTCAGTAGAGGTTTGTGAGCAAAGACTGGAGGATGACTAATTGAGGGCTATTCTACTAAGTAGATAGTGTTGTGGAGGGGATCTTTTTTAGAAATTAGGTAAACTAGATGGAATCCGAGGTAAACAAATGAGATGACATAGAGGGAAGAGAACAGGATTCAGGACAGGCTCCTGGAGGATACCCCATGGCTAATGGACATTGTCCCATGGGACAAAGATTGAAAGAAGGAAAATGGGAGAGCCAGTTAAAAGAAGGACCAGGAGAGAATGAATGAATATATGAATTTCCAGATTTTTTTGGAAGATCATTTCCCCCTAAAAAAAAAGTTTTTAATAAAATATTCTGAAAATTATGTAATGTAAAAGATTAAAAAATATTATAAATATTAAAGGACTTGTCCAGTGTCACACATCTGAAAATTACAAAATTGTTTATACTTGTGCCAAATATTTATGTACACAATAGTAGTCACAGTGTAGGAACCTAGATCCTTTTGTTAATATAAATAGATGAACATATGTTTCTCAGGTGAAGAATAATATGAGTACTATCTAGTATATGATTAGAATTTGCTCCCCAGAACTCTAAATCTCAGCTTCCCATGTTCCCTCTCACATTACATACTAACGTAGGGAGAATATAAGTTTTGTGTAACTCCGCCCTCTCGTCCTCTTTTTCTGCAAACACGCGGGAAAGCTTTCTTTACTCAGGTTTTTACTTTTGTTCTTGTATTTTTTCTACTTAAAGTGATTATTAATAAATCTTATAAAATATAATACTTGGGGTTATTGGAGATTAATTTTAATCTTATCTTTACCCATCTAACCCACAGTCTGAATCTCATGTCTCTCTGCCTCTCCATCTCTCTGTGTCTCTGTCTCTCGGCCTCTTCTTCCTTTTTAATGTTCTTTGAATAGCTTTTAATCTCCAGAGATCGGAGGACCTCCTACCATTCAAACATATTGCAAAAACAGTAGTAACAATAGTTAATTTCCGCCGGTCAGTTATTTCATGGAGGAAAACGGATTTGAAACGACAGGAGATTCTCCAGCTGAATGAGAGCTTTATTACCAATGTAATGTTACCATACGGGTAGGGAGTCAGCAAAATTGGGCTATGACAGCCGTAACATCCTGTTTCTGTTGGGGTGAGAGCTATAATGTTTAATAGTACCTGAAGGAACTGAATAGTATGCTACTAAACAGCATTTCCGTTTGTTTTTTAAAGAAAGTAATGTGAAACTTCATAGAAGACGATTTTTTTTCTTAAAAATAGAATAATTTAGTCTATTTATGGCACAGTGCCAAATACACTGAATATAAGACCTCTCCCTTGTCTCTCTCCCTTTTTAGGTCTTCTGCATTCTTTCTTTCTTCTTTATTATTGTTTGTTCTTAAAGAATAATGGAACACCAGCATTAGCAAGGACTTTCAAGGTTTCTTTTGTCCAGTGTATAAGGGATTAGGAATTCCCCCAATATAATAAATAGGAAACAGTTAACAGAGAGAAGACACTGGACTTAGGGTAGAGGAAGGATTCTAAAAGGTAGCATTTTAGTTGTACCTGAAAGGTTGGGCAGCAGTTGGAGTAGAGGAAGAAATATTCCAGGCATGGGAGCCAACTACAAAGGATGCCTAGAGCTGAGAGCTAGTGTATCCTATACCTGAAAGAGCCAGGAGGCAAATGAGCTACCAAAGAGAATCCATTGTCATCTCTTCAAGGTATTTCATTCCACTTTGGGCTAACTTTCAATTTCAGGGTTTCTCCCTCTCATCTTGAACCTAATTTTGTCCATCAGCAATGACCATTCTATGCTCCTATTTCTGCCCACTAGAATTAAGCAGAACAGGTCTAATTCTTCTTCCACATGATGGCCACTTCCATATTTGAAGAAAGCTCTCAGGTTTCCTTTAAATCTTCTCAGTACATGGATATACTCTTTTTTTCATAGATCCTAGGTTCATTTTTCCAAATTCTGCTCAATGGGGCCAAATAGAATAATTCTAGTATCTCTCCCACTTTGCCAGCCTTTCAAAGTCTTGATGATAACTCTCATGTTTCCTTTAAGTCTTATGCATGACTTCCTTTTCACTAATCTGTTTCTCTCTTTTTTTTTCCTTTCTTCGACCACTTTTTAAAATTGTTCTCAGAGTGTGGTCTATGCTGACTACTCAAAGGAGGAAGAGGAAGGGATGGAGTCATTATGTGGTGTTAACTTACAACTTATGCACTTCACCCATTGTCTACCTTTGCCTCAGTGGGATACATTGATGACTGAACATGAAATATCTCCCCACCTCTATCATGTTCCTTTACACTAAATACTACATGCTATGTGAATACATTTTTCACAGAGCAGAAGACCAGTGGTTTGTGTCAAAGGGGCCATCAGAAAGGATGCATTTTCTGGGGCTCTTCAAAATATAGAAATAGAGCGTCCTCTTGAGGAAATATTCTATTGAAATGATTTCATGGGAAAATATTTTAATGGCTCTTCTTGTACTACAAAAGAACTAGCAGCTAAGGGGCTTCATATAAATTAAAAAAAAAAACCTGGCTAAACAAATTATGGTACATGAATTCAATGAAATCATATTAAGTTATAAGAAGTGACAAAGAGGTCAGTTCAATAGAAACCCCAGAGCTTGTACAGAGAGAAGGGAATGGTTCTAGGAGGAGAGTTTTTTGTTTTTCCATATAAACAAGATTGTTATGACAAATGTGTTTGAAAGACTTAAGTACTCTAATGAACTCAATGACCAACCATAATTCTAGAGGATTTAGTATGAAGGATTCTTCACAACATCTAACAGAGAGGTGATGGACTAAATATGCAGAATGCTACACACATTGTTAGACATGACCAATGGGGGAAATTATTTTGGTTTTCTATGTATAATTGTGACAGGTTTTTCTTTTTCTTTTCTTTTTTTTTTTAGTTCCCTCTATCTCACAATGCCTGTAACTTAAAAAAATAATAATGCAATGGCCGTCCAAGTCCTAATATAATTCTGACCAATGTAGCCTTTGAGTGATTATTTAAAAATTAACTCGTTCAGGGACAGCTGGATAGTTCAGTGGATTGAGAGTCAGGGCTAGAGACGGGAGGTCCTAGGTTCAAACCCAGCCTCAGACACTTCCCAGCTGTGTGACCCTGGACAAGTCACTTGACCCCCATTGCCCACCCTTACCACTCTTCCACCAAGGAGCCAATACACAGAAGTTAAGGGTTTTTAAAAAAATTAACTGGTTTAGAAAAGAAAAAATATCCTTGCCTTTTTGTATCTGAAAATGTTTGGTTTTACACAAACCACAAGAGAAGCGATGGTCATTAATACCTCATGAAGCTTTTGTTAGCTTTCCCTTGTTCAACTTGGTGTCTTGACAATATTTTCATCTTATTGTACTCCCAAATGATGCAGATTCTGTTGACTTTTCAACCTGTCTCCTATTGATTTCAGTGTATAGGAAGCTTTTGGATCTTCTCACAGAATGTTCCAAAGAAATGAAGCACTATGTAGCTGCTGCTTTTCAAGGCTCTACTAAATTGGTTCTATCTTTTATGACTATATTGGAAGGGTTTTAGGTGCTGACATTTATGTGGGCTGAGGATGGTGTTGAGGAGTAGGGAAATGTATGGGTATACACGTACATATGTGTAAATGGGTGCTATCATAAGCATTATCTAAGTTTGTGACTTTATCGCTATCTAGACACTGGTAGCTAATGGGTGGTGGGACTGAATCAGAAAGGCAGCTTCAGGGTCTGAGGTCCCAGGATGAGAAGTTGTGCTTTAGATATTTTAGTTCTCTGTTAGACGAGCCAGGGAAGCAAAGAAAGAAGCAGGAAATGGAAGCTGGTTGTTCAGGAAAAGGGAAATTATTAACAGCAAAAAGTACAGAATTGGAACAATTTCCTCTTCCTTTGGTAGAACCAAGAGATTCAGCAAGAATATTTTGGTTTCTTAAAACTGTATTCTAGGATAAAAAAATAACAAATACTTAGGCTAAATGCATCAATGAAGCAATCCAACAATAAGTCTGCACTAAAGCATTGTGTCTTATGGGGCATTAAAAATAGGATAAAGCTAAGCTAGAAAGATGATATGATATAAAATGCAAAGTACATGACTTGGAACCAGGAAATTCTGAGTTTAAGTCAAATCAAGCATTTAGACATATTAGTTTAAAGTTGGAAGGGGATTCCTAGCATATATACTCATACACATAAACATAGTATATACATAAATATATCCATTTCTATGTATACATGTATTAAACATTTTAAATGTTATATAAATGCAATTTATATCATTATGAGAGACTCTAGGTCCTTGCCAATAGCATTTTTCGATACTTCTTTGCATCAGTCTCTTTTCCTCTTCTTTTCTTTTTTATTCACCCTCCAGAAGAATAGATTCCTCTCCTTACTGATGAGTTTTACAGAGTGTGATTATGCTCCCTCTTCCTAGGGTGGGCAGGATCACAAACTAAAGAAACAGAAATGACTGATATAAGAGAATGAAGCAGCCAGGTTTCTGAGAGTGGATGGAGTGCTGCAATCAGCCATGCATTAGGCATTAGATATTATTAAACACATTCATTCTACCAGGCACTTTGTTAAGTGCTAAGGATACAAAAGTAGACAAAAGATTGTCCCTGTTCTGTTGGAGATCATAGTAAAATGGGAGAGCCCATTCTGTGTACATATAAGTTATCTAGATGACATCAAGGAAACAGTAAACAAAGGGAAGATGCTAGAATTAAGAGGGATTGGGAAAGGTTGCCTGAAGAAGATAAAATTTTAGCCAGAACTTTAAGGAAGGCAGTGAAGCCACAAGCCAGAGATGGGGAGGGAAAGCATTCTAGGCAAAGGAAACAGTGACATTATGTGGAACCAAGAACAAGGCAGCAAGTAATCAACCCTGTAGTGTGACAGGCTAATGGGCAGAGTGGATGGAAATAACTATAAAATTCATTATTCTCAAGCCAAGAGTAGTTGGCAAGGGCTACACTGAGCAAAGGGCTCTACCTTCTCTGCTTTCCACTCCTCCTGATTCGTCTCGAATACTGCTCCATTACATTTATCACTTCTCTCTTATAGGAATCTTTGGTTTCTTCCTTTACTTTTGCCTTCTTATGACATATCTATATATCAACTTACACAATAAAGAATTGAAAGTACCTCAGGGACCATCTATTTCAGCCTGCGCAAGAAGAACAAAATTCCCTTCTAGAAAATGCCCAATTCATATTCATTCAGTTTTTACCTAATATGCCCTAGTGAAGGGGAAATTACCACGTCCTAAGGTAGCCCATTTTTCCTTGTAAATACCTCAAATTATTAGTCTTTTTTTCCTTGCAGGACTAAAATTTGTCTCCTCCCTGTCTTCAACCATAGTTTTGCCCTCTGGAGCCAAGCAGAGCAAGTGAACTCTCCCTTTGCTAAAATGGTCCTTATATCAAAACAACTCTGATGAGGTACCACCTCACACCTAGCAGAATGGCTAACATGACAGCAAAGAAAAGTAATAAATGTTGGATGGGATGTGGAAAAATTGGGACATTAATGCATTGCTGATGGAATTATGAATTGGTCCAATCATTCTGGATGACAATTTGGAACTATGCCCAAAGAGCGCTAAAAGACTGCCTGCCCTTTGATCCAGCCATAGCATTGCTGGGCTTGTACCCCAATGAGATTAAAAGGAAAAAAAGATTTATATAAAAATATTTATAGCCGTGCTCTTTGTGGTGGCAAAAAAAAAATGGAAAATGAGGGGATGTTGCTTAATTGGGGAATGGCCAAACATATTGTACTGTCTGCTGGTGATGGAATACTATATTGCTGAAAGGAATAATGAACTGGAGGAATTCCACGTGAACTGGAAGGACCTCCAGGAACTGATGCAGAGTGAAAGGAGCAGAACGAGGAGAACATTGTACACAGAGATGGATACATTGTCGCACCATTGAATGTAACTGACTTTTCTACTAGCAGCAATGCAATGATCCAGGACAGTCCCGAGGGCCTGATGAGAAAGAATGTATCCACATTCCGAGAAAGAACTGTGGGAGCAGAAACAGAGAAGAAAAACAACTACTTGACCACATGGTTCAATGGGGATATAATTGGGGATGTAGACTCTAAAAGATCATCCTATATATTAATAATATGGAAATTGTTCTTGACCAATGACACATGTAAAACCCAGTGGAATTGCTCATTGGCTATGGGAGGGGGGTGAGAGGAGGGAAGAGAAAGAACATGATCCATGTAACCATGGAAAAATACTCTAAATTAATTAAATAAAAAATTTGAAATGACAAAAAATAAAATAAAATACTTGATGACAATTTTCTACCCTTCCCCACTCCTGAGGTTTTCTTTTTCAGGATTAATGGACCCTATTCCTTCAAATAACTGAATGCTGCATGAACTCAAGACTTCACACTATCCTGTTCATCAATATCCTTGAACACTTCACTTTCCTCTACAATTGATTTGGCTCATAAAGTCTCTAGCCATATTTTGCTAATGACTGAAATTGCTGCTGCAAGATTTAGGATATCTAGAAGACTTTCCCCACCGCTGTCTGCCAGGAACCAGGCTTGAGTGGTTGTTGCTGGTCAAAATTCCTGCCTCTTCTACTCTACCAATAATTTCTTACTATTGGCCCAAATCGATTCTGCCAGCCATTACTTTGCTTTCTACACTTCTAAAGGCAAAATTCTCAGCAAAGCAATTTAAATGTCTATCAATTATTCTGTTTATATTAAAGAAATATTGCTGCCAGTTACCTGGGGACCTGGTATGTGTGTATGTATGTGTATGTGCTTGTGTATATAGTAGGATGATTTGACCAAAGAGGTTCTAGTCCTGCTATTCTCTGCCTTAGTACTAAAATGTCTAGGGGATTGTGTTCAGTCTTAGGCACCATGATTTACCCAGGGTAAGGCCCTATCAGAAAGATTCAAGAGGACAAACAGACAATGATTAGCTGCCCTAGTATTCTGACACACTTTTGTTTTTTTTTTAATTTCCTAAAAGAATAAATCCTCCTTTCTGCTTCTTGAACAAGACTGGAACAGGTCACTGAGAGTTTAAGGTACTTGAGATTTCAGCCTTTTACAATTGTGATGCAAAACGTTAAACTTTTGTTGTCTCTCTTATCTATTCCTCTTATCTGATGGTTGCATTAAATTAAATGATAAAATTACAACAGTCAAATTAAAAACATGCCCTAATCATAAGAAATTCACATTAAAATAACTGAGTTTTGTAAGCATTTAATAAATATTTATTGACAGACTAATTCTTAGGTCACACCCTGCAAATTGAGGAAGAGAACCAAAAATTATGAATTTCAAGAGGGATATTGAAATGTAGGCATATTAATATCCTGTTTGTGAAGCTGAGGGTCTGGTACAACCTTTCAGGAGATCAATTTAGGATTATTCAAGAAAAATGTCTAAATTATCCACACCCTTTGACCCAGTAATCTCAATATAAGAAACATAAATGAAAGAGAGATGATAAACGAAAACAAAAAGATAATCAATTTCAGATTGTGGTTGGTAGCATCCAAGGAGGAGGCAAATCATCAAAAACAAGATGGGTGCCCATAAGTTGAGAAAGGGCATTGGTTAGAATGAAATGTTGACATAAGATATTATAAAAATGATTAATACAAATGTTTGAAATAGTTTTTTTTAATATTTTTTTTCACACAGATAAAGTCAGATCTAATCAACTGCGAAAAAAAAAAAGAGAAAACAGTTAATTGCTCATGGATAGGCCACCCCAATATAATAAAAATGATAATTCTACCCAAATTAATTTACCTATTCAGTACCATACCAATCAAACTATCCCAAAATTATTTTATAGAGCCCTTCAAACAACTTTAAAATAATGTCTCAACTCAAATTTTGGAGAGGCAGAGCCAACAAAAATTCAGAGTGGGGCATTTTTCTGGTCTGAAAATATTCAGAGATCTGTGACACTAGATGGAGGCCTCTGTGTACTGTATATAACCCGCAGCTCCCAGGAGCTCTCAGCTCAGAGACAGCAAAGTTGAAAAACTGATGAAAAAGAGATTCCAGAGGACAGGATCCTGGCACCACCTGGCAAATCTATCATCCACATATAGTTGTGGACCACAGTTCTAGGAAAGAGAGGGAACCCTTGTGGTCAGTCACGAGGTAGCAAGGGTCCTGGTCACAGCTCCAGCTCAAAGGGAAATGCTAATGCTTGTGGCTACCCGGGTGCAGAGCCCCCTTCTGGGCAAATACCAGAGCTAGGTCCAGGGGAGCAGGAACCATAGCACTCTCTGGATCATACCACCTTGGCAGTTCCCAAACTTGCAGACCGCAGAATTAGCTTTGACTGCAGCAGCATGAAAGAGCCTGGAGAGCATTGAGAAGAGGGCACCAAAGGCAATGAAGGGCCCTGAGTCTGTGCCATCTGAGGATGCATTGTAGGAATTTGTGATGTTTAGCCAGGGGAAGAGAAGGCCTCAGGGGCCATGCAAACTGTTCAAATATTGGAAAGGCTGCCACTGAGAAGAGAGATGAGCCTTACTCCGTCTGTTTCCAGGGAACAGAAACAAGAAAAATGGGTGGAAATTTTCAAAGAACCAAACTTAAACTCAATGTCAGGGAAAATCACCTAAAAATGAGAGTTTTCTAAAAGAGATTGGGCCATCTCAAAAGGGAACAGCTTCTTCCTCTTTGGAAGTATTTAAGAAGAGGCTAAAGGCCACTTGTTTGTTTATTATTATGGAAATTCATTTCTACTTTTGCCCTGGACAAGATAGTCTCTGAAATCCTTTCCAAGGCAGAAATTCCATAATTATGTGCTGAATCCCATCATGGTACAATGGTTTGGGCTCTGCTTTTGAATCAAAGGATGTGGGATCAGTTTACTCATATGCATCAAGAGGTTGTTGAACCAGATGCCTTCCAGGCAAGATATAAGATTATTAAAGGAAGTGGAACATGGAGTGATGGAAAAACCAGTAAGGATCAAAAGAAATGAAGAATAATGATTATCTACATTCTCACTGCAGAGAAAGGGAGGACCACTAAGAAAGAAATGGATTCACCATAGAGTCACATTTTTTTTAACAAAGTAAAGTTTAGTCTTTATGAGGAATGGAGGAGGAGGATGGGTATCTCCCAAAATGAATATGATATAAAATCAAAGGCAATAAGAAATTGATAAAAACAATTAAAATAGGAGGAAGAAGAATAAGAGGGAAGGAGGAGATCGGAAGCAAAGGAAATTTGGTCCTTAGGACAGGAAAGTCTTCCAGCTACTCTGGGATAGATACACCCCAGCCCTCTGGGGTCAATCAACAGGAAGAAAGTCAGAAAGGGACTGAAAAGTTTCCAGTCTATATTCATAGGCTTGAACTCCTCTCCAGCCATCCCTTCAGCAGCCTTCTGTGGCTTTGAGCCTCTTCTGAAACAGATTTATCTGCATTCAGGCACTAACACAGAGGCCGGTGAAGCACTGAGCCATGCCAGGAAACTAAGGAATACCTTGTGATTCACTGACACTCTTCTCCTCATATGCGCACATGCACACACACACACACACACACACACACACACACACACACAGGAACTCCTTTACACACAAATTCACTTTCTCTGTTTAAAATCCATGGTATAGATCCTAAAGGAAAGAAAGTCACCAACACTGGCTCACAGACTGGGGCAAAAAAGAGAAGGAAGGAAAAAAGAAAGACATTATTTGTGATAAGAAGATCAGAAAAAGTAAGAGAGAAGCAAGATGATGAACTCTGCAGCAGGGAGGAAACACTTGGAAAGAAGGAAAAGGAAAAATAGATGTGGGAGAAGGAACTGGCAAGTGTGGTTGCTCACTGAAGAAGATATACAAGTACTGGGTTTTAGTGGAATAAAATAGAAAGGGAAGAGGGTAGAATAATCTAGTGGACAAACTAGATACATTGCAGCAAGTGTCAGAAGCAGTCACTTTACTCCTTTGAATCTAAGTTTCCTCATCTGTAAAAGAGGAAAAGAAGTAACAAAAGTTTGGATCTCCTGGTTATTAGGAGGACCTCATGAATAGACTATGGTGGAAGCTCAAGAACAATGTTCTATTGTGATTCTAAGCATGATCAGATCCCAAACTGTACATATGAACTGAAGAGACCTTAGAGGCCAACTCGTCCAACACTCATCCCATTTTCTAAGCAAACTCTGGTCAAGAGGTCAAGAGAAAGAAGTGACTTGCCCAAGTTTCCAGGGAGTCCAAAACCTTTCTCAAAATTTTATCTAGTTAAACTGAGACCATGGAGGACTGAATATGCTTCTGTTTTCCTGTCTTGCTTCTTCCTTTCCTTATTTCTTTTATTCATATTTTATTTTTAGCTACTTCTTCATTTAATCTGGCCTTGGTAAAGATCACTGAAATGATGTCAAATACTGCCGATTATATTTTGGTTCTACATATGGTTTCAACTTGATAATAATGAGCAATCACTAAGCAACATCACACAATTGTCAGCCTTCCATAGCCAGTGGATTGTAACGTGAATTAATTAGCAAGAACAGATGTGTGGCATTTCCAAGATTTGCTGGCTGATGTCCAGCCTCAAAATACAATGGCACATAGAGCATTGAATGGTTACCTATGATCTGACTGAGATATAGAGGTGGAATCACTAGGTTGTTTCTTATTCTATTCTTCCATATCAATTTTCATGGATAATAGCATGCAAATATAATTTAAGAGATAATTGGAATGATTTTAACTCAGAGGCTTCATTGCAAACTCATTACAGTTTGCAAACAATATTTACAGTTCCTTATATTTCCCTCTATAAAATGCTAAACTACTTGTCTGCTGTAGTATATAATAGGTGAAGAATTAGAATCTGACTGCACTGGGGATATTTTGATGGAAAATTACGTTTATGTAACCATTGATCAGGTTGAAAGAAAATTAAGAGTTGAGAGGTCAATGCAAATTTGGTTCCTTTTTAAAACAATTAACATTTTTATCAGTGCCTTTGATAAAAAGGTTGATGTCTTCAAGACACAGAATGAGAAATATCTCTTTGGCCATTGATAAACTGGGACTTTACTTCAATATGCATATTGGCAACAAGCAATTTGGCTTTGTTTTTCAAATTGGAGGAGTAAGATGAAAATAAGTAAATGTTCTTTGAAACATGAAAAAAAACAAGATAAAGGTTCAATTTTACCGATTACTAAAGCTGAGGGAAATGGCTAACCCATTGGATGAGAAAGTCTGCATGTAAAGAATTCAAAGAAAACTAGATTATTGGAATGAATCTAATAAAATACAATTTTATAAACATAAGCACATTCAGGGAAAGGAGACATGGCTAGAGAAAAGATCTGAGGTTTTAGAAGACTAAAAGTTTAATGTGAATCAATAGTGAGATATAGCAGCCCCAAAATGCCAATGCTGAGGCAGCATAAAGAGGGGGATGGGGTACAGAATGATGGGAGTAAAAGTCCCATTGTTCTCTACTCTGTCAGGCCACATCTGGAGGATTGTTTGCAAGTGGGGCAGCCATAGGCACCATATTTGGCAGGAAACCTTTCTTGATTTCCCTAATCATTATCGCCTTACTTCTCATTCCTTTGTACACACCTTTCATTTAAATATTCTGTGTATTTAGAATTGTATTTATTCACTTTATATCGAAATGAATTAAACACTAAATTTTATTGTTCCTCCCATTTGTTTCTTGAAAGTAGGGATTATTTCATTTTCTACTTCTATCATGCTTGGAGGTATTCCAGACACCTTCTTGTTATTTTATTACCCCAAACAATTATCTTCTTGTACTGATTCTGACTAATGACCATCATTTTAAGAGGGACTCCATCCATACTTACCCTCTTGTAGTGCCTTAGTATTTTTCACCTTTCCTGCCTCTCCTTTCCAGAGCTCCTTTCAGTTTTTTCTTCTCACATTAGAATGTTTCTTCTTGTATTCCAAAAAAAAACACTTAATAGTTTCTGGTTCACAGTAAGCCCTAAATGCTCTAGGATCATACGTCTCTATCCACCTATGTATTTGTCTGTGTGTCTATTTATCTATATATGTGTCTATCTTTCTATTTTTCCTCTGGGTTTTTCTTTCTATCTATCTGTCTATCTATCTATCTATCTATCTATCTATCTATCTATCTATCATTTATCTATATGTCTGTCTTGTCTATAACTGTATCTGTCACTATTTGTCTGTCTGTCTCTGTCTATCTATGTGTCTAGCCATCTATCTATTTATTTATCTATTTATTTATCTATCATCTGTCTATCTCTCTGTCTATCTATCATCTCTCTGTCTACCTATCTATCTATCTACCTACATATGGAAGAATACTCTAAAGGTTATTGACCTTAAAGGAAGATCTAGTGAGGAAATACTATAGAGATGTTTAGGAATTTGAGACAGTTGGATGATTCAATGTAGTAAACCTTAGTTCAATTCTGGCCTCAGTAACTTACTAGCTGTGTGACCCTGAGCAAGTCACTTAACCTCTACCTTTCACTATTTCCTCCTTTGTATAATAATAACACCAAGCTCCCAGGAATATAAGGATACTTTCTAAAGTGCTTTAAAAACTTTTCAATACTATAAAATGCTTGTTCTTTTTCTTGAATATCCAGCATCTAGGGGAATAACTGTCATATAGCAGGCACTTAATTACTGTTACTGCTGCTGCTATTATTATTGCTAGCAATTATATTTTTAAAAATATATATACATATATGTACACAGATATATACACACAGAACACGATTTTGTCATTTTTTAAAACTTATGTGTATATGTATATGCATATATGTATATATGTACTATAATTTTATATTTATGATCATTCATTTTTTAATAACAGAGATAACAGAATGAAGGGAAATAGGTAAAAGTTATGAAAAATAAACTCAAGTTTGACCTAAATGAGAAAAGAAAACGAACCCAAATAAATACCTAAATAAAGACCCAAAGCTCTTCATGATAAAAAAAATTCACATGGGTGTATCAGAAGGAATCTGCCCACAACCAACCCTCCTCAAATTCTATCCTTCTTATATACCCCCAATCTATCAGAAAGAAAAGGAAGAGAGAGAGAGAGAGAGAGAGAGAGAGAGAGAGAGAGAGAGAGAGAGAGAGAGAGAGAGAGAGAGGGAGAGAGAGGAAGGAAGGAAAGAAGGAAGGAAGGAAGGAAGGAAGGAAGGAAGGAAGGAAGGAAGGAAGGAAGGAAGGAAGGAAGGAAGGAAGGAAGGAAGGAAGGAAGATACTGCCACATACAGTCTGAAGTATCAGAAGATACAGTCTGAAAACACTGTGATGTGTGGCTTCTTCTCTCACGTTCATTGCCATTTCTGTAGCACCTTTAAGCATCTACCAAACATCTGTTCCTAATTTAGCAGGATAATTTTCCACCTCCTACATTTCAGTGTGTTCTAATTCTTGCTTCTTGGCACCTCCTCTTAAATAAACTGAATTCCCTGAGAGACACATTCCACCTGGAATGTCAGGTAGGTCATGATGCTTTTGAGGGATCCAATAGAGGGGT
Source organism: Gracilinanus agilis (assembly GCF_016433145.1). Classification (NCBI taxonomy): domain Eukaryota; kingdom Metazoa; phylum Chordata; class Mammalia; order Didelphimorphia; family Didelphidae; genus Gracilinanus; species Gracilinanus agilis. The sequence continues at coordinate 5,899,813 of NC_058133.1, read as the reverse complement.
GTACAGGAATACAATTAGGTTCCCTCAGTATAAGATAATTCATCACTACCCTCCTTTTGACAAGAGAAATTATTGAATCCTTAGAGAATTGAAAAGAAAATGAAAGAGGATCCCCTAACACAGCATCATAGGATGGGGAATGGATGGCTTCAAACCCCTTACAAATGCTGGGATTTTTTTAGCTCAAAGTCTACTGGAGCCACAACTGCTGAAGAGCGTTCTGATCTTTCTATGTGAGCATTCACAGGGCTTTGAATATGTGGAGGAGTGGGGAGAGGGGCATGGGGATAGAAGGAAGAAAAGAGCTTCATTAAATCTCCCAGGACCTCAGAGAGAAATTATTGATTTTTTCCCCCAAAGACCAAAAAGAATATTTAATCTTCCTTACCCAGTGCTGACTCTACCATGCATTTCTTACATATATGGCTGGGTTGTCTGGTCAGTCAGTCAATGACTCTTCATAGAGTAAGTTCCTGCAATGTCTCAGGCACTGACTGAGGCCTTGGGATTTCAGAGAAAAGGAAAAAGACAGTCCCCTCTCTCCAGGAACTTACAGCGATGAGCGTAAAAACATGCAGTTATGGGAAATCATGATGCATACATGAGGAATTGTAGATAATCAAAAGGGGAAGGAATGGGCATTAAGGAGGCAACAGGATAGACTTCTCACTAAAGGAAGATTTAATGTTATGAAAAGAGTACTAAATATGGACTCCCAAAAATAAATTTGAGCCCTAATTTCTTCACTTATTGCCTCTGTGACATTGGGGAAGACATTTCTGATATTATATGTCATTATGTTTAAAATGATGAGGGTAAACTTGATAGCATTCAAGACTCTTACAAGCATGCATTTCTAATCATGTTAGTGTAATAGGGTAAAAAAAAGAGCCTTGAATTTGGAGGTAGAGCATCAGGCTTAGATTTTGGTGGGATTTGGGCAGTTATTTAAACTTGATGGGTCTCAGTTTATTCATCTGTGTAAGCAGGGGTGGGGGAGGTAGTCAATGATCTCTAAGTTCTTTTCCAACTCTAAATCAGTGGCTACTCAAAACAGGCAGACAGATAAATAAATTGATGGAGAGTTTGTTACACATCTACTATGTATTAGCTACTGAGCTAAGAAAGGAGAAATAATCATCATCCTCATTGAAATAAATATGACAGAGAATAATAATAAAAGTTCCCAATTCACAATTTTCAAACTGGCAATTAACTCTTTTGTAATATTTAACTGGGGAATTTAGGCATAACTTGAGCATAATAATGCTGAAGACAGCCTTGAAATAGATGAAAAATGTAAACCATGTGAAATATTAAATTAGGAAACATATGTTAGAAGCATCAACATCAACACTGTAAATTCTAGTACAAGATTTCCTAGTAAATTTAGTGTTGTCCTTTGGTGAAGGCAGCCCTTCTAGCACTCAAATTCTATGGGTTTCTGACTCTGGGAGTTTGGTTTCCTGATTTAATGCTCTGATTGGCTATTGAGAATACATGTATGCACAGCCATACACACCTCTAGGCATACGTGTTCATTTCTGAATACAGACATTCCTTTTGAGGGCAGCTAAGAAGCCACGAAGACGGGGGAAGCGCTTGAGGAGGGATCACAACAATCTCGGTTCAAATTCCACATCAAACACATTCTGGATACATGACCTTGGGCAAGTCACCATCTCAGCTATTCTGCTTCCTCTTACAGACAATCTGTACTGCATATTCATATAGAAATCTATAAAATGGGAATAACAACAGCTCTAACAGCATCATTTTTGGGAAGACAGAATGATGTACTGTGACAGAGAGGCATGTGAGATTGAGCAACAGGCGTGTACACTCACAAATTCAGAGTTAGTCCAACCTCTTTATTTTCCAGATGAAGAACCCAAGACCCAGAGAGAAGGTTATGTTTTCATAGTGCCTACAACCAGTTTGGTGATGGTGAACCTTTTACACACCGAATGCCATGCCCTGCAGAGACTCTGCCTCCACCCCTGAGTTTCAGACATGCCCTGTCCCCTCTTATCCCATGCTGGGGGAGGGGGGAGGAAGCACTCCCTTTGGCTGCTGGATGGAAGGTGGGTGACATGAGGAATGTCCTCAGGGAGTGTAGAGAGGAGGAAGGGAGTGGCCCAAGTACTCTGCTCCCCCCCAGCTCTGCCACCTGTGAGTTGCCCTTACCCTCCATGTGCTCCCATTGGCTGCTGGGCAGAGAGGTGGGAGATATGAAAAGTGGGAGGGGAACCTTTTTTGTAACAATCTTGGGGGGGCACATGCCCACAGCAAGTGCTCTGCATGCCCTCTTTGGCATGTGTGCAATCGGTTTGCCATCTCTGAACTAGAAGATCAAAAAGGAAAGATCTTAACCTTCCCACCTCCAGAACTTTCCTCTGATCCCCTCACCAATGGGCTTTCCACAGAGTCACTCTTCCCTTCTATTCTTTAAGCAGTTCCAGAGGACTTCACTTCAAAGTTTTTATTTACATTTTAAAAAGGAATTCTCTAGTCAACAAATAGTCAATAAATGTGTTTTAAATGTGCTGGGCTTTGTATTTAAGCTCATTCTACACTGCTGCTTCCTACACTGATACAATAACAGACCCATCACTATTTTCCCATATATAGCAGCTAAATGGAGGTCCTCCATGCTGGAGTGAATAGTGCTGGGCCAGGAGCCAGGAATACACTTCCTAACTCTATGGGACCCTGGGCTAGTTCCTTCATCACTCTTTGCCTCAGTTTCTTCAACTGTAAAATGGTAACAATAACCCCAACTATCTCTTAGGGTTTGGGGAGGATCAAATAAGATAATATTTGTAAAGTACTTAGCACAGCACTTGAAACATAGTAAGCATGAATTAATGTTTATTTCCACCCCCTTCCTACCCTACACCATACCAAATTATTTATATATATATATATATATATATATATATATATATATATCTTCAAGTGTTAGGCTCAAATGGACTCTCAAGAAATGTTATTCAAACTGCTGCCTTTAGGAAATTCAGATATTTAGTCCTCAATTTTTGGGTAATGCTCCCTAAGACTCAAGGATCTCATGACTCATCCAAAGCCATGGAGCCAGTAGAAGATAGCCATATACATATTTATATCAGCTACATTTTTATTTTTCAAGATATAGCCATTTCATTTATTTGCCAAACCATTCAACTTTTAAATGACTCCTTCTCTTCCTTTCTCTCCTCTTGGTCTTCCATGCTCATCCTTTCCCTATATCCCTATGATTTTCTTTAAAATGAAACAAAAACAAAAACATGAATCTTGAAATTATTTTACAATTCCAGGTAATTCTAGCTTTGAACTTCCCAAAACATTAACATTAAAATGAATAGAAACTTATACATAATTACATCCCCAGCTCCCATCATCCTACATAGCATCATGCTTGAAAGGAGTAGAACAATAGGAGAAAATGAGATATTTTGCACAGTGTGATAGACAGAAACCCATAAAGCACAGACCACATTTTTTCCTCCCCACAAAACCCTCCAATATATCTAAAGCTTTTAAAGTATGGTAGTGCATTCTCACTTGCCTGAAAGCAAGAGAAACTGCAGTAATACCCCATGTATCTGGTATTCTAAGCTATTCTTTCCTCCCTTATATAGTCATTAATTTTCTTTTTGGGGTGGTGTGGTGAGGGGGGAGGATCATACACAAAATTTCTTCCCCCCTCCCTTCCTCCTCTTCTTCTTCCTTTTCCTTCTTCCAAAATCCTTAATAGCATTATGACTAAAAGTTAACCTTTAAAAAAATTCTCCATCTACTGATCCTAAAGGATCAGCATCAGAACTGACTGCATAAAAAAAGAAAAATGGTTATGATATGAGTCATCATTTGTCAATCATTTACTGATGCTCCAAAAATCGGGGGACCCTTGAAAAAAATCACTTGTTTCCAGATTCTGATTAATCTGCATCATTCTACTTCTAGACTATTATTGGTATTATTCAGAGCGTTTAGGCAAAATGCACAAATATGTGAGATGATAAATATGCACATGGACTTAAACACAGATATGTGTATACAGTGAGCTTTAGTTTTTCATTGGGAGCTTCCTGTCCCATATATGTATCTCTCCATCAACTTCTGAAAGAAAGACTGATTCTTTTTCCTCAGACTTTTCTGATGCAGATTTGGTTATTCTTTTCTTAGCTCTACACATGTAAAAATGAAACCTAGCTGACATTCCCATAAGGTTTGACTACCTGCAAAGTGCTTGACATAGATGATCCTTTTTGGGTCTAATAATGAACTTGTGAGGAAGATGATGCTGCTGTTATTGGAGCCTCCCCTCCTGAAGGAGCTCAAGCACGGAAGCTCACTGCTTTGGAATAAATCATCAAATGACTCTAACAAGGACCAGGACTAGAGACAGGAAGTCTTTGGAGACAGATGGCAGTGATGATCTACAGGGACAGAATTCTAGCCACACAAGTGGTTGTCTTCAGCTTAGCAGTTCTCTGAACTTGGTACAGATCTGTTAAGAGTGGAAAGTTCTCTCCTGTTCTTCCCCAGTCCATGCAGGACCTACTCTGAAAAGCACAATCAGGCTACAGGAGGAAATTGTATGGATAGCTGTGAGGCAGAGGATACCTGCAAAGAGTTTTTATCCAGAGATCACCAGCCTTCTGTCCTGTTCTCTCTGCCTCCTCCTCAGCCCCATGTAGGATTCAGACAAGGTGTTTCTTTTCTTGGTAAAAGCCTTCATTGCTCACAATGAATGAAGCATTCATCCTTTGACTTGGACTGTTTGTTTCTGCTACTTTGAAAACTGAAGTTGTAGGTTCTGGTGCATAAGATCATAGACTTGAGTCCAGGGGGACCTCAGGGACATTTCCTGAATGACTTCACGAAGGTCCCTTAGCCTCTCCAGGGCTCTGTCTTCTCACTTCTCTTTGGCCACGCTCAGGGGCTCCTTTTCCAATCTTCGCCCCTATGGCCACGGTGCAGTTATCATAGGGCAGTGGCTACTTCTGAGGAGAAACACTACTGTCCTCCCATCCTGGTGCAGATACTGTTTTTGATTAATGCTGTCTCGGAAACACTGCTAGGATCCTGATGAGCTCTCTCAGTCCTCTGTCCCTGCAAAGTTCACAACACTATCAACTGATCTAGAGGAAAAGGAGAGGCAAAGCTTGCCTCTTCCTCAAGACACTTCCTCTGCTGGTGAGTAATGAGTCTCAGCTCTGTGCTGTTAGATATATGAATTCCTCCTAGGAGCTCAAATGGCCTCCTGTGTTTAAGAAGACCCAGAGATGTGAACTTTTTTTTAATTATTATTTGAACAGTTACCTAAAATATCTGTCAATTAGTACTTTTTTAAAGAGATGTCTAATTAAAACTATAGAATCATTTACTAAGAGCTGTTGTGAGGAAGATTTGATTAGGTACCTTACATATATTTCCCACAGAGCTTGAAGAGACATTCAAAGACATCTAGGTTAACCTCTTCATTGTACAAATGAGGGAATGGGGTGGGGGGGGCATGTAGAATTACTTGAAGTCTTGATTAAATTAAATTAAATGAACTCTTAGCCATTGCTACAAAAGTAGGAAGTAGCAAAATCAACATCTGAACTCCACCAAAGACTTCTAACTCCATAATCAACACCATGGACAGCTCCACCCTGACTCCCAGCTTCATTTTTGCATCCAATACAAATCAACAAAAGAAACATTTGTTAAGCAAAAGTTGTTAGATGCAAGATATCTAGCTAGGGGAAAAAATGAATAAAAACAATTTCATTAAAAAGAAATTTAAATAATTATAATGTATTCTGTCTTCTCAATGTTGTCCATTCAAAGCATTATTTATTATTAAAACCTTTAGGTTTAAGGGGCTTCCACAAAGACATTTCCAAGAGGATCTCTGACTTAGCTTAGGCTAGGTTTTCATTTAAGTGCAAAGCCTTAATGGTTGCTTTCTTCTTAATTTTCCAAAAAATGAAACTTGTCCAATGACCTTGTCATGTCATCCTTTCTCCTATTTCCTCAGCTTTAGCTACAATGATGGTGATGGCACAACATGTCTCCACATTGATCCCTAGTGGATATTTGGGCCACTTGTCTTAGAGTTAATTGTGCAATTTTCCAGTCAGGTAATCTAATCATTGGCATGGATTTAACGGAAACACTATTAATGCTATAATGAAAAAAAATCTCCCTTATATTTGGTATTTTTAATAAGTTTACTCTAAAGGGAAGAACACATAGAGACTGTGATTCTTGGCAATGATTTTGTTTATATTGATTTATATTTTTCAATTTTGTTTTCTATAATAGAAGCATTTTTCTCACATATCTTAAGAACCCCAAATTTGGGGCACTTTTAATATCATATTGAATTGCAAAGTCTGTGACTCATTTCATGTTTCAAGGCTGAAATACAAGCAAGCACATATACAAAGATATGTTGCTACTATGAATGCATTTTTTATAAAGTAGATTTAAAATTAATGACTTCAAAAAAGAGAAAGCAACAAAACATTGTTCTATGAATGCTTTGAACATAAATCTTATTTCAGATGCTAAATTTAAAGGGTACAACCCTTCTTCAAAGAAGATGGTACTATGGGTGTGGAACATGGGACATAATATCAGATTTTTCTTTCTCATATTTGTTGGTTTTATACAACATATTTTTTTCATCTCTGTTTTATTCATTGTTGAAATAGATGATTCTCTGTGAGGGAGAGGGACATATCCAAAAAGAAAAATTACCTAATACCAAATAACATCAGTAAGATTTTGAAAAATAAATAAAAATACAAGGGTAGGGAGTATATCCCTTTATGAATTAGTAAGTCTGGGGTCCAACAAGAAGACTTTCAACTCAGTACTGAAACTGAGAGTACAGAATTTGAAAATCATGATGTTAAAAGCATGTAACATTTCTGAATTAATTGAATTTATATGTTTATGATCCTTAAATTATTTCAAAAGGAAGCAACTGCTCTTAAGATAATAAAAACAATAATTTAAAATAGTAGAGTACTAGATGGTGCACTTCTTCTCCTCTGAACTTTGTAGCTGCATCTTTGGTAAACTGTTTCCTAAATGCCCCAATGCCACTACTGCCCAAACCACAAATGGTATGAGGGTTCATGTTCATGCTTGCCAAGGACCCTGCATCTCTTCCAGAGGCACACAGGTTCATCCTCAAACAGCACTTTTGTGCCTGGGTTCTTTCTCTAACTGAATTTATCTTATATTCACATGTGAACACATATGAGATATAATCCTTTACGTGTATATATATATGTATGCACATTCATATCCACAATATCTTCTATTATATATATTCTTTCCATTTTATATATATGCATATATATATTCCTTTCTTGCACAAATATATATTATACATAAATACATTCCTTGAATTTAATGAATATATATATATACATACATATAATCCTTGCATTTATTACATAGATATATAATTCCTTTCATGCCTTGACTAAAAAATAATTTGTAGAATGGCTTTCTTTAAGCAATTTGGTGGAGATTACTCAGGGTTGACTTCTTTTCTTCCACAATGGTAAGGGATCCTTCATCTTCTGCTATAAGCTAACATTGATAAAACTTGTTGGAGAGGGAGAAGATTCCCTCCCCACCCCTTGCTAAAAGTCTAGGAACAAAAAAGTGCTAAAAATAAGCCTCAAGATAAAGCAGAAACATTTTGGTCCTTTTGAAAGAAAGAGAAAATGTGTCCTGATAAATGTGTCCCCTTTTGCCCTGAGGCACTCAGATCCTCAGCTTGAAAATGTCCAAGGAAAGTTCTAGTCTCTGGGGACCAATAAGAGCAACTCAACTTGTCCTTCCAATATGGTACATACATAGAATGAACTTCCATGGGGTAGAAACGTGGTTTTCTGCCCAAACTGGAAGGCCATGAAGTCTGAGTCATCATCGCTTTGCTCCTCTTTCCTTATCCCCTATTATATTGCTCTAAGCAATCTCCTCTCCCATCCTGAACTGTGCCCTTCCAGTTCTCTCCCATCCTCCTTGGCACTCGGGCACCTGGCAGTATGTAAAGGTGACGTGAGAATCATTCCTTGAATTCTTCACCTATATTTTCTGCCTGTTACGACTGGAGAAAAAGGCTGCAGAGATAAAGTGTTGAGAAAACAGTAGCGATGAGGGCAGATTTACCACCTGCCCATTTATGGCTTGCAGATTTATTGCCAGCACGGCCTATTTTGCCATCTGGGTCAAAGTCATACTTTCAATGGAAATATTTGGGTAAGTTATTGCTGGCATTTTTTACATGCAGGTGGTGATCATGCAGGCTTTATGGGACTTTTATATCTAGGAGGTCTGACTGAGGCCCACAACAGCTGATCTATTTGTGAATGTCAAGCAAAGGGAACCCGGGAAATGATATATATTCTATATTTTACTCACTACCTTTTACAGGTGAGAGAAGAACTCCATAAAATTAAGTAAATGAATGAATGAACCTAGGCAAGGAAAACTTCTGAGACAAAGATGAATTCTGTTTCCTCAGACTTTTTTTTAATGAAGATTTTGTGGCTCTGTGGTTCACTCAGCTCACACAAATAATAGAAATAGCTGACATTTCTATAAGGCTTTAAGGACTGCAAAGTGCTTTACATACATTATCTCATTTGTGTCTTACAATAAACCTGGGAGGCAGGTAATGCAGATGTTATTCTGCCTATTTTACAAGGAAGCGTGGGGCTCCATGGACTCGATCCATCATCCCTCTCTACTAAAGTAAGGAGCCTAACCATGGGAGAACAGCTCTCCTGAGCCGTTTCTTCAATCAATCATTCGACCCATTGAGGACCTTAGACGGATGGCATGAAGTCTTTGGAAGCCAATGGAAGTGACGTCTTCATGAAAGCTCGTTGGCCTTGGCTAAGAAGACTCATTCATGCTCCATGGGTCTTCTGCTAAAGAGGAAGCCACTGGAATCCCAGGCACTCTTCAACCCAACAGTGGAGAGCAGAGAGCCATTCTTCCTCCTCCCGGGGAAATCAGGTGGTGGGGAGGAGAAATCTTCAGTCCCTCCTCCCAGAGATCAGATGAAAATGGACTCAGGAAGGCTTCAGGGGGCTCCGCAGGGTCCTAGCAGTACCCCAAGACAGCAGTCCTTGATAATGGCATCCGCATCAGGAACAGAGGATCAGAGAGTTTCACTGAGGAAGGAGTATCAGGATTTTGTAAGAAGCCCAGAAGACATCCAGCTTAAAAGCTCATGAGGGAGAGAAAGGATTTCTAAGAGAAGTAAGTCTTCCCTTCACCATTTTCCCTCGGACCCCCTCATTGGTGGGAGAGGACATCGCTGACTTGGAAGGGATATTTTGTCCCAACTATTCTTATAATGTCATCCTAATCACTAGAAGGCCATCATGTCTGGCTGACTTAAACCTTTTTGAGGGAGCCCCAGATCTAGAGCACTAGAACCTTCTCCCCCAGACACACACACTGAGGGGAGAACAGCAGCCGCCCTTTCATTACCCAACTTGCCAAGGCAAGTGGAAATTGGGAAAAGATCCCCAGAGTCTAGCCGCAAAGAGACAAGAAAACAGCCCTTGGGACATTGAGTGACGTGCCTAAAGCTAGAGGAAAGTGTCTCTCAGTCCTGCTGGATGGACTTCTGTGATCGAGGACACCACCAGAGCACACCTCAGCTTTCAAAAGGAGCAGAAACCAATGGTCTAACTGTAACATGGAAAATGGCAGGGTGGAATTCCTGCAAGATACAGGGTCAAGCCTCACCCAGGAATTCCACCCTGCCATTTTCCATGTTACACTAACCCAAAACAAAGCAAGAGAGCTTCCTTGTGGGCAACAAATAGAAATAGAAAAATAGAAAGAGAAAAATCTCTTGTCTGAATCCTGCAAGTGGATGAAGATGGACAAAAGGCTGGAGAGCCCTGGAGAAAGAGCCCCCTTGGCAGCCATTCTGTCCCACAGATGTGGGCACACTTTCTTCCTGCAGCCTGATGGGCTTTCCAGGGTGGGTACGGCATAGCCTGGGGAAGAACAGGAGAGACGTCTCCCCCAAAGTAGGTCTACACCGAGTTCAAGCAAAGAATGGCTCAGCTGGCGATGATGACTTCTATGACTGCTGTTCAGAACATTTTCCAGAGCTGCTTTAAGAATAGGAAAAAAGAGGGTAAATTGGGTCAGTGTGTAGCAGCTGCCCATAAGGCAGCCTCCCTGGTCCGGACTCCTCATTCGGCCTTTCCCTCTCCTCAGTCAGAAGAATGCCATGACTGAATTCGCCTCCGGGCCTCATTGCCCTCCGGTTGGGACATGTGTCATGGCTAAGACGGGGCAAGTTTGCAGGCATAAATCAAGCAACAAACAGTTATTAAAGGGAGGCACCACTCTTGTTCAGAGTCCGGTTCCTCCCTCCTGACATCGGATTCCTGTAATTCCTAGACTGGGCACCGGGTGGTATCTGGGATTAGTGAGGATGGAATATGTGTCAGTCCAGACAGATTAGAGAAGCTCCAAAAAGGGATTCTTGGAACGCCATGGAGGCAGGAGACGGAGCTTACAAGTAGCCTGACTGCTTGAGTGCAGGGATATACGGAGAATAAATAGAAGAAAAGATCTGGAGCAGGCCTGGGAAGGACCAGCAATGCCCAAAGAAGTGTCTGTTATGTATACAGAGGTGTGGGAAGGAGCAAGAGAGCCACAGGGTCATTCCTGTTCTAAAAGGGGCTTTGAAGCAGACGGGAATAGATAGGTCCAAGACCACCCAGCCAGAAATTAGAGACAAAAGGAATATACTGTAGAGGGCGTCCGGGAAAATTCACTCCTTTCTACATGAGGATCCTGAGGAGGGTCCACAGTGCTGCAGGGACTTGTTAAGGCACCAGAGAAGCAACTGCCTGAACCAGAAAGTGATTCCAGGCTTGAGGACTCCTCTGTTTCTCTCTTTCTTCCTCTCAGTGGTCTTATGAAATATCAGCACCCAGGGGTCTATTCAACTGGGGAAATGGGCCTCCTTCCCTTCCAACTCTGTCACTGATTGACTATATAACCTTCAGGCAAGTCCATTCACCTTTGTTCCTCAGTTTCCCCATACTTAAAATGAGAGTTTCCACATCCTCTCCAGGATCCCTTTGCATTCTGATCTAGCATAATTCTCTTTTCCCCTCTCTGTATAAACCGGAGAGTCTCTCTCAATCTTAAAACTGACCAGTAGGTACCCCAAAAGGCAGAGATAAAGTTTATTTATTATTAGCATTAATTAATTAAATGTCGTGTGAGAAATAACATCTTTGGCATTTTGATAAATTTTGTCTTCTTTGATGAGCACACAGAAGAAAAAGTACTTGCAGAACTAACTACATTTTTCAGTTACCAAAATAGAAGAATCTTCTATAGACAAGGCAGGCTTTTTAATGCATTAGTGAAATCTATGGATAATGACATGGATAAAAAGCAGACCTATTAAACCAAACTGCGAGTTGGCCAAGAATAGTCTTTTTATTAATAGCAAAAGTCAACATTAAGGTTTTAATGGTCCTTTCACTAATCGAAGGGAGAGGAACAAAATTCCCTATTTTCTATAGAGTTCTCATCATCTAAGATTGTTTGTCTTAGAATTTTAAGCACAGCAAAATTGTTGTCTCAGTTGCCTCCCAAGGATGGTTCCCCCATTCCAATTGTTTGCTTTCAGTTTTAGGTATCCCAGCCATTCTTACCCCTTAAAAGCCCCAAAGAGAAGAAGAGTAAGAGAAAGAGAGAGGGAGAGAGAGGGAGAAAGAGAGAGAGAGAGAGAGAGAGAGAGAGAGAGAGAGAGAGAGAGAGAGAG